>NC_133773.1:113770769-113790517 GCF_003597395.2 Chelonoidis abingdonii | reverse complement strand
TCAACCTGCTGTTCCGCTGAGGCCGGGCTTTTATACTTCCTATCCCCCCCCCTTGACTTCCGGGGGCAGGGACTGGCAGCGGTTGCTCGCTACTGAGGCACCTGTTCTGGCTTGTGTCGTAGCTTCTACTCAGATTTGAACCTTAGCTTCATAAACTGAGAAGCTAGCATGAACCCTCTAAGCTTAATTACCAGCTTAGATCTGATATTGCTGCACCAGCCAGGAATAGCCTACCCAGAGAAACTCAAACAGTGCTTAAAAAGAAAGCTTATATATAAAAAGAAAGAAAACACATAAACATAGTCTCTGTATCAAGTTGACAATACAGGGTCAATTGCTTAAAAGAAAAAATGAATAAACAACCTTATTCAAAAAGAATACAATTAAAAATCAGCAACTACACACATGTAAAAAAAAACAAAAACCAATAAAAGCCTATTGTTTTCTTACCTTTGTACTCACACTTGGAAACTGAAGATTAGAAGCTTGAAGACAGAAAGATCCTCTCATAGCTGAGAGACAGACAAAGACACAGACCCAAACATTCCCTCCTGAGCTTTGAAAAATCTGGTTTCCTGATTGGTCCTCTGGTCAGGTGTTTGGTTCCCTTCGTTAACCTTTACAGGTAAAAGAAACATTAACCCTTAGCTATCTGTTTATGACAGCTTGTCCTCCTCAGGCATGGCGGGGAGCCAGGGTGCCTCCCTACACCTTCCATAAATGTTTGTTTAATTATTGGTGGTGGAGCTACGAGATCTAAGCTGGTCCAAGACGTGTAACTATAGCAGAAACCGTTGGAAACGGTGACCATAATACAATAGCATTCAACATCCCTGTGGAGGAAGAACACCTCAACAGCCCACACTGTGGCATTTATTCAAAAAGAGGAACTATACAAAAATGAGAGGTTAGTTAAATAAAAGTTAAAAGGTTACAGTGACTAAAGTGAAATCCCTGCAAGTTGCAGGGCCCTTTTAGACACCCATAAATAGAGGCCCAACTTCAATATATACCCCAATTAAGAAACACAGTAAAAGGACTAAAAAAGAGCCACCAAGGATTAACAACCATGTAAAAGAAGCAGTGAGAGATAAAAAGACTTCCTTTAAAAAGTGGAAGTCAAATCCTAGTGAGACAAATAGAAAGGAGCACAAGCACTGCCAGCTTAAGTGCAAGAGTGTATAAGAAAGCCAAAGAGGAGTTGAGAATGGCTAGCCAAAACTCCAAAGGTAATAACAAAATGTTTTTTAAGTACAGTAGAAGCAGGAAGCCTGCTAAACAACCGTGGGGCCCCTGACCATCAAAATACAAAGGAGCACTTAAAGACGACAAAGTCATTGCAGAGAAACTAAATGGATTCTTTGCTTCAGTCTTCACGGCTGAGGATGTTAGGGGATTCCAAACCTGAGCCAGCCTTTGTAGGTGACAAATCTGAGGAACTGTCACAGATTGAAGTGTCACTAGAGGAGGTTTTGAATTAATTGATAAACTCAACAGTAACAAGTCACCGGACCAGATGGCATTCACCAAGATTCTGAAAGAACTCAAATGTGAAGTTGTGGAACTATTAACTAAGGTTGTAACCTGTCTTTAATTGGCCTTGCTCAGTTGGCCTCAGACTACCAGAGAGGACAGATGCTGGTGCCCGAGCTCCTGCTGGGCCCAGCCTGCCCCGTGCTCACTACCCGGAGGAACGCTGGCCTGAGCTTCCCCGTGCCCGGTATCCCGAGGAGCTGCCTGAGCTTCCCCGTGCCCGGTATCTGGAGGAGCTGCCTGAGCTTCCCTAAACCCGGTATTCAGAGGAGCTGCCTGAGCTTCCCTCTGCCCAGTATCCTGAGGAACCCATGGTCTGGGACCCGCCGGACGACGCCGGCGAAGGACAGATACCTAGAGAGGGGGAGATTGGAAGTGGCCCGGGGGAAGCCAACCCCAGTCTGGCTCCAGGGGACTCCGAACCAATGTCAGTGTGTTGTGGCCAGGATTCCCCACTGACTGCAGCGAACCCTTGCTGCTGCTAGGGCCCCGGGCTGGGACGCAGTGGAGTGTGAAGCCCTGCGTCCCCCCTGCCACTCTTTCAAAGGTGGCAGACTCCCCCTCCCCCTGGCTTGAGGAGGCCTCTTGTGCTGTTTAACTTACTGCTCAGCCCCTGCTTGAGGGTCTGACCCTTACCTGGGTTTGTTGCCCTGCCCTGAGCCAGGGCTTGGGCTTTACAGACTGCTACTGTTCACTTGTTGCTCAGCCCTGCTGAAAGGCCTGAGCGCTGAACTGCTTACTGCCCTGCCCTGCCCAAGGGCCTGGGCTTATATACTATTGACTTGTTGCTCAGCCCTGCTGAAAGGTCTGAGCGTTGAACTGCTTACTGCCCCGCCCTGACCCAGGGCCTGGGCTCCTAGAGACCATTTGTTTGCTCAGCCCCTGCTGAAGGGCCTGAGCGCTGATTGCTTACTGCCCCGCCCTGTTTCAGGGCCGGGCTTATAGACTCCGTGCTTACCCGGCCCCTGCTAAAGGGCCAGGACTCTGCCTTGTTTAGAGACTATTGTTTGCTCAGCTCCTGCTGCGGAGTCTAGACTCTGGACGGATTGCTGCCTGTAGGGAGGCCCCCTGGCTCCCCGCCGCACCTGAGAAGGATAAGCCCCAGCACCAGACCCTTACAGAGAGTCATTTGGAAACTGTCTTCCCCCCAAATATTTCCCCAGTCTTTATCCCCCTTCTCCTGGCAGGATTAAGACTGATTCACTTACCACCAATTCCTGGTGAGCCCAGATCCAAAAAACCCTTGGATCTTAAAACAAGGAAAAATCAATCAGGTTCTTAAAAGAAGACTTTTAATTAAAGAAAAATGGTGAAAGGAATACCTCTGTGAGATTAGCATGCAAGCTACTCTCACAGACAACAAATTCAAAACACAGAGGATGTTCCTCTGGGCAAAACCTTAAAGTTACACAAAAGAAACCCAATTTGATTCTCCCTCTTGTGCAAAATTGAAGTCACAAAAGAAAATAAACATAATCTAATACTTAACACTTACTACTTTTAAGAAATGTTAGATGGCTGATTCCTGGATCCTTCACTCCGGCACAAACTTTCTTCTGAACAGACCAAAGACTGATTTCCCTCCTCCCTCTTTGAAAATATCTTGTCCTCCCATTGGTTCCTCTGGTCAGGTGTCAGCTAGACTTGGTGAACTTCTCAACCCTTTACAGGTAAAAGAGGAATTAACCCTTAACTGTCTGTTTATGACAAGCCTGAACAAGTTGGCAGGTATCCAAATGAAGCAAGGCAGTTTTGAGAGACAGGCACTCAAAAGTTCTCATGATCCAGTGCTGGTCATGGGCAGTATGAGCTTGAGTTCAGGTTGCTCCCAGGTACTTCCGTAGTTTGCGCTCTACAACAGTGTCAGACCTGACAGCTATAAGAGAGTGGTGAAAGGCATGTATGTCAGCCCTCAAATGGTGAAGGTCCTTTTCCCTAAGAACTGAAAAGAGGCTACCTCACGTTAACTAGAGACATCTGACTCTAATTGGGGGCTATCGGTAACCTTTAAAAACCCCTCTTGTGAGGAGAAAGAGGAAGGAGGGTTGAGAAACAAACTGCAGCAGGGTTAGTGGTAGCAAGGACAAAAGGCTTCTCTTGAGTGGAAGCTGTTCTCCTCCCTATAGGGCAGACAACCCAGTTAACTGCTGTTTGGAGAAGGACTGGCAACCAGAAGCCAGCATAATAAAGCCACACTCCAGAGATGGGGCAGGGGACATTAACTGTTTGTAATATTCAGCAAACATTGATATTTGGTATTCTGTCAAACAGTAGGAAGACACCTACATCACATTCACTAATCTTTATTGACAATTCAGTACGCATAAGTACTAGTCTATGCCCTGAACTCATAGCTCTGCAAAATTTCAGTTTAGAAATCAGTTGGCCGTTTGGGGTTTGCAAGATAAGAAACTTACAGTGATTCATTCTGAACTGACATGGCTCTTGCAGTGCAAAAACATGGCCTGGAAACATACCTGTAAACTTCAGGGCTTGGGCTTTCCAGTACCACAACTGTGAAATTGATGTTGGATAGAACAGAGGAATAATGGAAAGATGGTCCAATACAGAAAGGCACTTAAAAAGACAGGCTTGAGATCTAAAGTGCATCAGATGAAATTCTGGCCCTATTGAACTCAATGGCAAAACTCTCGCTGTGTCTAATAGAATTAGAATTTCACCCATCTTTTGTGGGGTTTAATTTAATCTTCCTATTTTAGGTACTTTTATGGCCTCTGTTAACTATAGTATCCAAATGCTTCACAATATTTAATATATTTCTCTTCATTACACCCCAGTGAGGTAAGGAAGTGCTGTTATCCCATTTTACAGATGGAGAACACAGACACGGTGAGACTAAGTGGCTTGCCTGAGGTCACGCAGGAAGCCTGTGGCAGAGCAGGGATTTAAATCCAGGTCTCCCAAGTCCCAGGCCATTGCCCTAATCCTTGGATCATCCTTCCTCTCATCTAGAACTTAAATAGACAATATATTAGTTTCCTGATTGAAAAAAACATCCCCCCCCACAAGCATTTTTTAATGTTAATTTTTTTTTTAGAGGGCTGAGGCAAATTTGAGGTCTTATTCCAATGAAGAATGTCAGACTTTTAATTACATATGATAGGGAAGTAATCCAGGGATGCATTCTCTTAGCAGATACTGGGACATGACTGAGAGACATTGCGAATAAACTTTGAATTCTTTTAAACTTCACAACTAGTGCCCTGCAGTTTAAAAACATTGTTGATACAGAAGCTCGTTAATTACCAGGATAGTCTTTATAATTGCCTAGTCTAGAAATTGATGAACAAAGTCATTTTGGAAAGCAATCAATCTGAAATCTAATTTGTTGGCGAAATGAACCATATAAACAAAATGCCACTTGCAGTTTGAGTCAAATGAGATGTGCTTAACGAGCCTATCATCTGTGATACTCATTATGATGGGTCACAGTTACATAAAATGTTATAAATCTGAACCAATGCACATAAAGCTGAAATATAATATTGTATTCTGAAAAGAGTAAAACATAAAACAGATGGCTGCCTCATGGAAACATCCTTAAATCTCACACTTTCTACTCATTGACTTTTGGACAGCTGTGGGTAGGAAGCTGAGCCTGTACTGAAACTGAGTAGGTGAAAAAACACACAGGTGCCTTTCCTCACTGCATCTTACACTGCAAACTGAACAACCCAAGACTACGGGATTCTCTGTTTGCTGTGATAAGAATTGAACAACTGATCATAATGAACATCTACAAAGCTCCAAATCTTGAATGGCCAAAGCCTGCATGACTATCTTTTCCCACCCAACTGTGTGCCCTGGTGACTTTAACAGTCACCATTTACAATGCTTAATTTCTACTAGTAGAAATTATGCAGCGGGGGAGCAAATCACAGCTTGGGCTGTGTTTCCACACGTAGAAAAGAAGGCGAACTCCAAAAAAACAGGGGCTTTTTGCTTGGCCAGATGGAACACTGAACACAGTCTGGATGTCTGCTGTCTGATGAAAGATATTTGTGATGCCCCTTTGCACGCTTCACAAACGTGTTTGGATATTTTCCTTGCAGCTAGTGATGCCCAACTATTCTGAATGTCAGCTTCAGAGATTCACTGATTGAGTCAATGCAAAATGAGCTGGGTTGAAGATGGGATATACTGTATCAAGCTGATCCCAGAAAACTATGACTACTTTGTTCACCTTTTTGTCAAAGCTGCTGTGAAACATACTTCCCATGACTATTGTGAGGTCTTTACTCCTCGCTGGTAGCTGGAGACAGAAGTGCTTTTCAAAGAATATGAGAAGAGTGGTGAACTGGGCATAGCAAAAGCACTAATAGTCATTGAACTCTGCCTTCCTGAAGAGATGGAATGAGACAGTGGAGGCTCTTGACTTCATTCATTCCATCACAAAGTCTGGATTCTCCTGTATAAACTTGGAGTTGCTGACCCATAAAACACTGTCAACTGAAAGTGAAAGCCCATGCTGTCATTGCACATCTGCTCTGTAACTTGAAGATCAAAATTAACAAGTGAAGTAGAGAGAAGTTCAGAAAGAGCTCTTTCTAAATGTCCAACAAAGGCCCTCCATTTCACCTTATTGTCCCCATATACTATAGAAGACATAAATAAGGCATTTATGGCCACTAAAAGTAGAAAAGCTGCTGGCAAGAATGCATTTATCCTGAATTCCTTAAGAATTTGGGGCCACAGGGACACATTCCCTATTTACTGCCATACATTCAATGGCTAAAATCCCAAAAAGCTGGGAGGTGATAGCTGGCAGCATCATTTGGCAGTTTCTCATGTCTGAGGAGGGGAATAAAAAGACATATCTGGCTTCAAGACTAAGCTTGATAAGTTTATGGAGGGGATGGTATGATGGGATAGCCTAATTTTGGCAATTAATTGATCTTTGATTATTAGCAGGTAAATAGGCCCAATGACCTGTGATGGGATGTTAGATGGGGTGGGATCTGAGTTACTGCAGAGAATTCTTTCCTGGGTGCTGGCTGGTGAGTCTTGCCCACATGCTCAGGGTTTAACTGATTGCCATATTTGGGATTGGGAAGGGATTTTCCTCCAGGGAAGATTGGCAGAGGCCCTGGAGGTTTTTCACCTTTCTCTGCAGCCTGGGGCACGGGTCACTTGCTGGAGGATTCTCTGCACCTTGAGGTCTTTAAATAACGATTTGAGGACTTCAGTAACTCAGACATAGGTTAGGGGTTTGTTACAGGAGTGGGTGGGTGAGATTCTGTGGCCTGCATTGTGCAGGAGATCAGACTAGATGACCGTAATGGTCCCTTCTGACCTTAAATCTATGAATCTATTAATAATTATCACCAAATATCACTCCTCTCCACAATTCAGAAATTAATGGAGAGGATTTTACTGGTCCATCTCAGCCCTATCTTTGGCCTGTTCTTTGGGAAGCTTGGCCTCAGTTTCAGGCTGGGTCATAGTTGCTGCAACTAGGTTTTTGCCCTTATAACTCATATTGAGGCTGGCTTCCAACAGAGTCTAAACCCAGAACAATGCTGATAGACTTATGCATGCCCTATGATACTGTATGGTAGTATGGGCTATTGCTCAAGACATCCAGGGTCATCTAATGCCATAGCACTATGCAATTCTTGGCCACAATGTTGAACAACTGAAGATACAGCATCCTTTAGAATGGGCAGATCAGCAGAACATGCACCCTCAACAATGGTCTTCCTCAAGGATCTGTATTGGATCCTTTACTGTTCCACATCTACAATAAGGACTTATTTGACACAGTTTCACATGAGTGCATTTGCTGATGACATTGCTGTTGCAATACAAGGCAAAGACCTCACAACCATCAGGGACACCCTCTCCACTGACCTCAAGATAATGGCAGAATCCTTTCAGTACTGGAAGCTTCACCCCAGTGCCTTCAAGGCTTGGTAATAGCCTTTCACCTAAACAACAAAACTGGCAGGGAACCACTTAATGTCATCTTTTGCAGTCAACAGGTCTGCAATGATCTATTTAAAGTACTTAAGTATAACCTTGGACAGAAATTTGACTTTTAAAGCCCATCTGGAAATGATATACAAAAAGGTAAAAGGAAGGAGTAGCTTTGTTCAAAAACTCCTGAGCACAACATAGGGTGCAGATACACACACACACACACACACACACACACACACACACACGTACACACACACACACACACACAGACTTCAAATAGCAACTCTAGTATTGATATACTTGACCAGTGAATATTGCGCACCTGCTTGGGTGGGCAGCTCATATACCAAATCTCTGGACATGCAGCTTAATGCCATGTTGAGAATCATAACTGACACATTAAAATTAACATCTGTTCAGTGGTTGCCCACTGTGGTACTCCCCCTGCTCAAAATCTGGAGAGAGACACAAAGATTGTGAGTACAATCAAACCATGGCCAACTTAACTTACCAATTTATGAGGCCCTCTAGAACCTTTCAAAGACACATCTAAACTCTTGTAAGCTCTTAAAACATCCTCATTCAATCCTGAGGCACACTGGAAAGAATTATGGGATAATGTTAATGACTTCAACCTACCCCGGAAACAATGGTCCTCATTAAATTATTTTAGAACACTGGATGGCAGGTGAGAAACAATGCACAATGTGAGACTATGGATATCAATCAGAAACTATAAACCATATTGTAAATCAATTCCCTCTTTGATCATTTGCTGGGGACATCTTAAACTTACGTCAAACTACTCCTGAAGCTATCCACTGGCTCACTAACTTGGACTTAGTTATTTGAATGATGCTAATCACGTCTCTAACCATCTGAAAGGAGAACTGAGTTGAAAGTTGGGGTTCTAGAAGCTGAAATCCAAGACTTGGCTCACACTGGCTGTGTACCTTCAGTGCACAGACCACTATCTTTTTCTCCCATGAGTTGTTACAGTTTTACAGTCCAGTGACCAAGTAGCAATCTTTCACAGAAAGGCAAAGTGAATACCTGTAGATGAGGTTGAAAGATAGGCACTAGTAAATTGTAGGTCATATGGTGTGTGATGGGGCAAGGCCAGATGGCTTCAGTAAAGTACTGAAGAACAGGTATGTTAGCCCCAGGCTAAACAAATCCCTAGTACCCTGGTAACCAAATGGCAGTTGCTCCAGGTTAATCAAGGCACCTGGGGCCAATTTAGATCTTTCTAGAAGGCAATGGAGATAGCTACATTGATTAGAACACCTGCAGCCAATCAAGGCAGGCTAATCAGGGCACCTGGGTTTAAACAGGAGCTCACTCCAGTCAGGCAGGGGAGAGCCAGAGGAGAGATAGCTCATGTGAGGAGCTGGGAGCAAGAGGCACAAGGAGCTGAGACTGAAAGGGTGTGCTACTGGAGGATTGAGGAATTATCAGATAATAAGCATTATCAGACACCAGGAAGAAGGTCCTGTGGTGAGGATAAAGAAGGTGTTTGGAGGAGGCCATGGGGAAGTAGCCCAGGGAGTTGTAGCTGTCTTGCAGCTGTTACAGGAGGCACTATAGACAGCTGCTATCCACAGGGCCCTGTGCTGGAACCCGGAGTAGAGGGTGGGCCCTGGTTCCCCCCAAACCTCGCAACTCCTGATCAGACCCAGGAGGAGTTGACCCAGACTATGGGTTCCACGAGAGGGAAAGATCACTGAGGTGAGCAAATCCACCAATAAGTGCAGGACCCACCAAGGTAGAGGAGGAACTTTGCCACATGTGGAAGTCCACAGGTTTGCCAAAATGTTTTTATATGGTTAGTGGAAGTGATGAGTTAGAGTGATAATGTAGTAGTCCCTCCCTTTTGGATCCAGAGAAAGGCCACTCCGTCTCACTACAGCTGACACCAGTAGTCTGCGCTCTGGCCTCGTGAGTCAGGCAGAGCAAACAAAAGCAGTCTATGGCTCTCAGCCTCCTGGCTGGAGCAGTAACCACAATGTGGTCTGATCAGGGCCAGCACTAACATTTAGGCAGCCTAGGCAATCTCCTAGGTTGCCAGGATTATTCGGGGGGTGGCATTTTGCCGGGGGGGGCGGCAGACAGCTCCGGTTGATCTGCCGCAGTCATTCCTGTGGAGGGTCCGTTGGTCCGCGGCTCTGGTGGAGCTGCCGCAGTCATGCCTGTGGACGGTCGGCTGCTCATGCGGCTCCGGTAGACATCCCACAAGCATGCCTGTGGCAGCTCCACCGGAGCCACGGACCAATGGATCCTCCGCAGGAATGACTGCGGCAGCTCCACCAGAGCTGCGGGATCAGCATGGAGGGCGGCGAAATGGCTGTGCGCCTAGGGCACGAGAAACCGTAGCGCCGGTCCTGGGTCTGATTCTTTGGGCAGGCAGAGCAATAAAAGCAGTCTACAGCCCACCTTCTCCAGGATGGGACAGACAGCAGTTAAGCGGTTTGTGGGCTCTGGCCTTCTGAGCAGGGCAGAGCAACAAACAGTCTTTGACCCTTAGCCTTGTGGCTGGTCAGACAGCAATAAACTGTACAGACGTTCTGGCTTAGGGTAAGAGTTCAGCCAAACCCTGGTATAGTGGTGGCAGCAGGGGGTAAAGGGACCTGGGCGCACCCTACTCAACAGATTCCCAGCCCATGCCCTGTTAGTGGCAGCTGGTCCCACCACTGGGTCAACGGGGAAACACAAACATGCTGCCTCACTTCCCAGCAGCACACCTGGACCGAAGTCTGGTTCCCTGGGGCTACTTCATAGAATCATAGAACTGGAAGGGACCTCGAGAGGTCATCTAGTCCGGTCCCCTGCACTCAAGGCAGGACTAAGTATTGTCTAGACCATCCCTGACATGCGTTTGTCCAACCTGCTCTCTCTTAAAAATACCCAGTGATGGAGATTCCACAACCTCCCCAGGCAATTTATTCCAGTGTTTAACCACTTCGACAGTCAGGAAGCTTTTCCTAATGTCCAACCTAAAGCGCCCTTTCTGCAATTTAAGCCCATTGTTTCTTGTTCTATTCTCAGAGCTTAAGAAAAACAATTTTTCTCCCTCCTCTTTGTAACAACCTTTTATGTACATGAAAAAGTGTTATCATGTCCCCTCTCAGTCTTCTCTTCTCCAGACTAAACAAACTCAATTTTTCCAGTCTTCCCTCAGAGGTCATGTTTTCTAGACCTTTAATCATTTTGTTGCTCTTCTCTGGACTATCTCCAATTTGTCCACATTTTTCCTGAAATGTGGCACCCAGAATTGGACATAATACTCCAGTTGAGGCCTAATCAGCGGAGAGTAGAGCGGAAGAATTACTTCTCTTGTCTTGCTTACAATATTCCTGCTAATACATCCCAGAATGTCTGCTTTTTTTGCAATAGTGTTACACTGTTGACTAATATTTAGCTTGTGATCCATTATGACCTCCAGATCCCTTTCTGCAGTACTCCTTCCTAGGCAGTGATTTCCCATTTTGTATGTGTGCAATTGATTGTTCCTTCCTAAATTGAGTACTTTCCTTTTATCCTTAGTGAATTTCATCCTATTTACTTTAGACCATTTCTCCAGTTTGTCCAGATCATTTTGAATTTTAATCCTATCCTCCAAACCACTTGTTATCATGCACAAACTTCATAAGTGTACTCTCTATGCAATTATTTAAATCATTGAGGAAGATATTGAACAGAACAGGACCCAGAACCAATCCTGCGGGACCCCACTCATTATGTCCTTCCAGCATCACTGTGAACCACTGATAACTACTCTCTGGGAATGATTTTACAACCAGTTATGCATCAACCTTACAGAAGCTCCATCTAGGTTGTATTTCCCTAGTTTGTTTATGAGAAGGTCATACAAGACAGTATCAAAAGCCATACTAGAGTAAAAATGTACCACATCTACCCCTTCCCCTCCATCCGCAAGTCTTGTTACTCTGTCAAAGAAAGCTATCAGATTGGTTTGACATGATTTGTTCTTGACAAATCCATGCTGACTGTTACGTATCACCTCATTATCTTCTGGGTGTTTGTAAATTGATTTCTCAACTATTTGCTCAATTATCTTTCCAGGTAAAGAAGTTAAGTTGACTGGTCTGTAATTCCCTGGGTTGTCCTAATTTCCCTTTTTATAGATGAGCACTATATTTTCCCTTTTCCAGACTTCTGGCATGTCTCCCATCTTCCATGACTTTTCAAAGATAATTGCTAAAGGCTCAGATATCTCTTCAGTCAGCTCCATGAGTATTCTAGGATGCATTTCATCAGGCCCTGGTAATTTGAAGATATCTAACTTGTCTAAGTAATTTTTGACATGTTCTTTCCCTATTTTAGACTTTAAACTTACCTCATTTTCACTGGCTTTCACTATGTTAGACATCCAATCGCCACCAACCTTCTTGATGAAAACTGAAACAAAGCAGTCATTAAGCACCTCTGCCATTTCCACATTTTCTGTTATTATCTTAGCCCCCTCATTGAGTAATGGGCCTTCTCTGTTCTTGGTCTTCCTCTTGCTTCTAATGTACTTCCTTTCCAATTCAGCCTGCGTTGCTCTGTAGGCACCAGGCTCCATCTCACTGCTCTGCAGTTGGGTGGCATCCTCTCTGGCAACTCCTTGGAGCCCTCTGTCTCTTCAGTCATTAGGGCCCTGGTCTGCTTAGCTGCTGGTCCAGGATTCTGCAGAGGGCTCAGCTCCCTAGAAGAGATGTCCACCTCCTTCCCTGTTCCAGCACAAACTGAGCTACAAGGCCCTCCCTTTATACTTCCTGTTCTGCCCTGGTACTTCTGGTGAGGGGAGGAGGCCAGGTTGTCTCTACCCACCGGGGGAGTGTAGTGGTCCTTCCGTCTTGGGTCCAGAGGGAGGCCTGCATCAGTACAGATAATAAGTTACAAGTAATAATGATGACAGTCCTTGGTACTAAAAAGGACACTCAACAGGCTAACAGAACTCTCTGACAAATAGCAAAAAGCCTTAGTTTCTGTCTTTCACGTCTTCCATATTTAGATCACTAGACAGCATATCTCCTAGATTCTGACTCATGACCTTGTCTTTCTTTTGAATGGCTAAAACAAAAAAATTACCACTTAACAGCTTTCTTGTTTTAATATTACATGATTGGATATCACCCAACAAGCCCCCTTTTAGAGAATTATTTATGGAAGAAATGGACTCCAAATTACATTTACTTATTTCTCACAATCTCGTTTTAGAGATGACTGTAATATTCATCACAAAAGATGGGTGTTTTTTGTCATTAGAGAAATTTGTCTGTTTTTGAGATTGAAAAATGTCCTTGGAATTGAATTAATCTTACAAACTTTCAGCTCTTTGGGACAAAATGTATAGCAAAATCTTCACCACTCTGGATATTTGTGAAAAATTGAAAAACTACTTTTGTATGAAAATGATCACTTGTAAATAATAAAGGAAAAGCTGGTGTGCAAAGAAACAATTGAAATTTTGTGCATGCCTCAGTGCAAATTAGTTTTACTCTCTAGGAAACTTTATTTTAAAAATAGAAATGTTGGAGCTGTGAAATCATGCAGGAGAAGTTGGTGAAAAATTGTGCACAAATACACTATCTTCTTTGACCTTAGTGGAAAAATAGGTAAAAGAAGGAGACAGTGAAAATATAGTCAAGGAGATGATGATATTTTTGTCACAAGCAAATGGCTGGAATAAATTAACATGTATTGCCAGTGTAGGTATAGGTTGTTATTGGATCTCTCTGGTAGCTGTTTAAGCTACCATTTTTTCTTTGATTCTGCACAAGGAAATATTTTTTTCCAGTGAGGAAATATACAAAGGTTTACATACTATTCACATAACAGAATTCCTAGTCAAATAGATTTTGAAATTACCCTGTAGATATGAGAAGATATATTAACTTTTTTGGAGAGTTTTCCTCCCCTACTGCTCACAGAGAAAGCCTATTAGATATGAGGCCTGATTCTTATCTCACTTATTATGGTGTAACTCCATGACTTTAGTGAAGTTATTTCTGATTGACACCAGTATAACTGAGAACAGACTCAGGCCTCTAATCTTGGAAATACTACCTGATGGTTCTTAAGAGATGAAGAATCTAGTGAATTTTACTCTTCTGCTCACATTTGAAGGAGAATGTCCTGGAATGGTTGGTATTGTGTGTGCTAGAGAGAGAACCGTGGTTGGAAAAGGATCAGCACAGGAAGGGTAAGAGGTGGAACAGTGCAGAAATATTCTAGCTTATGCCAAAACACGTGCTTTCAAAGAGTTTATGAAAAACAAAATATATAGAGAGAGTTTCCATAGATAGAAAATTATTTTTTTTTCACCCATACACTCACAAAATGATCAGTTTCTCAGAGTTACACTGAGCAGTCGGTGGAAGAAAAGAAGTTAGGAAGAGGAGTAGGGGGATAATGGAAAAGCATGTTTATCAACGTGCTTTCGAATGTTGAACGGAAAGAGACAATACAAAAGGGAAAGGATAGAGATAACACATTGTGGAATGCAGAAATAGTCTCACTTTTGTGACTTCACCTTTCGACCATTTTTTGCTCTACTGTAATTTAAAAAATGCAACTTGGAAACAAATCTGCCCATTGACTTCAAAGACTCACTTGTAATAAACAAAGGAAGCTCAGATTTTAGGGATGGCTTTTCTTGTCCCATGACAAGGGGATACCATGAGCATGAGACATTCTAATCTCTGGGGCCCTAGCACCAGGGGAGGAATGGGTACAACAATATGGGCATATCAAGGCAGACTACTGGGACTGTGGCAAATGAGACAATCAGCATTCCCTCAACGTGATGTCAGCCCCCTTGCATTTGAAATCATAAATGAGAGTGGAGGTAAGATTTTTGCCAGATGAATAAACTCTGGGTAGATGGGGAAAGGACATTTGCAAAACCAGAGAGGGACCTTTGAAAGGGTTCTAATCCCCTTTAAACCTTCCCTACTTCTCATGGAAAATGTGATTCTTCTGCCTGTGATGATAGTTGTGTCTAATACTTAATCCATTAATTCCAGGGTGCACGTGTTCATCATTTGTTATATATTTAACTATCCCTTATGCTTAGTGTCCTTAGAGGTGATGGAGCATGTGAGTAGCTAAAACACCATGCAGAGGAAAAGTTAACAAGGGCTTTGAAATGGTATGGCATGATATGGGTGCTTACCATGATAATATTATTAAGTATCCTAGGTGTTATATACACGGTTTAGGAGGACACTCTTTAAATATTTCATAGGTCAATATATCTCTGACACTTTAAAATAAGGCTTTCCAGGTGAGTCTTCCTATTTTTCAAGATTTAATCATAAAGCTTCAATATTTCATACTCCTCTCTTAAATGTTAATGGCATTCCTTTAAGATAACAATGGTAAAACATCTCATACTAGAGATTTTCACAACAAAGTCATATGTGATCATGCACCATAGAGGTGGGTGAAAAGGATCCAGCTTGAGGAATTGAACAAATAGCATGTCAAGCAGGAAAATCTCCCAGTGGGAATGGGCTGAGGAGGGTTTTTTTTTTAATGGCAAAATTGGCAGGCTTAAAAACCCTTCTCCTTCACTGTCATAGCTCCAAGGATTTGGATTTTCTGAGGTGTAGATGGCTTCTGGGCTGCAAATCCTCAGGGATGCTGTCAGGCCACTGAGGCTCATGGGAAGTCCAACCATAAATAAATATAACTTTAAATTATTATAGCAACAAATTCTCTCCTGCTGTGTTTATCATACATTAGATCAATATTAAGCAATATTGCTGGGATAAGCCTGCTAATCCTAAAATGAAAATGTGATATACATAAATACAGTACATTTATTTATCTGAAGTTAAATTAAGAAGGTAAAAAACCCTGCAGCAAAGAACTGATTGTTTCATATTCTTCAGATGCCTCTGGTAAAGAAATCTTGAAAATACTGTCTGACATTAGGAACATAATTATATGTGCTGCTGTACCTATACTCACTGGGCCAGTTCTGTCTTAATTTCCAAGTAATAAATATGCTGAAATACTGTCCTGCACAGGCTGCTTCATAATTATAACAACTGTGGGAGTAAACAGCTCTAGTTAATTTCTGCTATATACAAGGGCATCAATGGCAGTTAGGCACATATCACAGATATACCATACACACCAGTACAGACAATTAATGCCTTTCCTGAAATATATTAAAGCAATTAATGTGCATTTGACTATTCTATCCTAATTTAAGGTTTATGATGCTTGTAATATCAAGATATATGAATTTCAGAGGTTATGTGTGTCATTGGATCAAGTTTCTCAATGGTCAATGAAGTGTAACAATTAATTATAATAAATAATGCTCATAAAATACATGGTACAAGGCAGGATCAGTATCTGAACAGAAGGAACAAGGCCTATACTAGGCATAGTTTAGTATGCCGGAATATAAGAACTTAGAACATGCCATAGTGGATCAGACTATTGGCCCATCGATGTAGCCCAAGATTCTGTCTTGAGCAGGAGGCAAAACCTCATGCATCAATGGAAGACATAATCCTTCATAGTACATCTAGCCAATTGGGCAATGCTGGGTATGAGGGGAAACTTTAATTTCTGATTCCTATCCTGTGATCACTATGAAGCATAGTTCAGTTATTTTCTCACTATCTTAGCTTGTATACAGATCTAATATTATTTGGATCTTTTTAATTATCCAGAAAGAATATGACTCAGTGATCTGAGAACTCCACAGATGGATTATAAGCCTCAAAGAGTATATTTTCCATTAAAAGTATTAATTCCAGTCACTCTGATCTGATTCTAAATATTGAGATTAAAAAATAAAGTGCCCACGCAGGTCCGTATGTTGATGTCCTGCATGCAGCCACAGAACAAACTGCAGTATGGGCAGTGGCAATGCAAACACAGAACTACTCAGTGACCCACCAGTATGCTATGGCTATCCTCTATCTATTCTATTTAGATTTAAACCAATAGAAAGACACCCATCCAAAGCTTTAGGCTGTATAACATAATTCATAATAAACTAAATAAAATTAAACAGCAGCAGTATTAAAAATAATTATACCAACAAGGTCCCATCAGAATGCAGTGAATGAACTGGGATTCTCTCTGTTGAGAATGCCAGCTGGTGTTAACATTTATGATGATTTATGTTGTTTTTAGGAGATGGACTAAACTCCATGCTCACTGTGCATAGACTACATACAGTAACTGCCAACATTTGGTGACTAATCCCCAGATGTTTCCAATGGGAGTTAGACACCTAAAAACTTTGACTGCTAGATAGACATCAGCTAGCGACTTCAGGTTACTGGAGATGCTGAGCAAGTTTTAGAACACTCTTTGCTCTACCTCACTTACTGACATCTTTATTTCATTTTATTTATAATGGTATAATTCAGGGGCCTCAATGAAGACTAAGGCTCTCCTATCTATTGCTTGTGAGTGTGAGGGTCATGAACCAATTCCTGAATTACACTGCTATATCAAAGATAAGAAATTGCAGGTAAAATAAACTAACATTTTTTTATTATTATTACATAGCTTCTCCTTACTGCTAGATGTCAGACTGTAACTTACTTGTTACAGGAGTTCTTCAAGATGATGCTGCGTATTCACACTTACAGATATTGTGCCACCTGGTGGCACCTAATGGAAAATCTTCTCCAAGCAATGCCCATTAGAGTGCACGTGTGGCCCTTCCTATTCCTCCCCTCAGTGTTTCTGAATGTTCCAAAGGTGAGGCTAAAATATGACTCTGAGAAAGAGAGGAAGTGTAAATATGCAAAGTCATCTAGAAGAGCTCCATTTATAAGTAAGTAACCTTTGTTTCTTCTCGGAGTGGCTCTTTATATTCCCGCTTCTGGGTAGTTTGATAAGCAGTGCTGAAAACCAGGAAATGAAGGTCTGTATACCACTGCTGTCTTGGCCAACCTGGGGAAATCAGTATGATTGTTACTTTGTCCTCACAGTAACCTTCACCACTTTCTGAATTAATGGAATGGGTGGGGAAAGCATGCAGAAGGCTCCTTCTTCATTGTAGAAGGAAAAAGTCCAAGATGTGTTGACTTCTGTCCCTCCCTGCTCTTGAACAGAAGAGAGGCCACTTTTTGTTGATCTTTGTAGCAAACAAGTCTACATTGGGTTGACCCCACAGGAGGAGATTTCTTGTGTCACTCAGTCCTTCAGGGACCACTCATAAATCTGAGATTACCTCTGTTGAGATGATCTGCTACTACATTGCTCTTCCTTGCTAAATGCCAAGCCACCAGATAGATCTTTTGAAGAATTCACCAGTCCCAAAACCTGACTTATTCAGCACATAACTGGGAAGAATGAGGACACCATTATTTATTATGTAATATATAGAGGTTGTGTTGTCTGTCACTACCTGAACAACCTTCCATTTTATATGAGGAAGGAAGGATCAGAGGGCCAAATGAATGGCTCTGAAATCCGAAAACTTTATGTAAAAGCTCTTGTTTTGAAAAGCCCAGTGACCCTGGATTGTAAACCAACCTAAATGAGCTCCCGATCAACTATTGGATGCATCTGACATTATCATAACCATGGTGAAGGGACATTAAAGAGGATGCCTCTGAGAACCTTTGATCTGTCTGTCTATCAACTTAGCAAATTTAGACTGTCCTAAGGTATGGTGACAAAAGACTGTCCAGGTAGGGTATGTAGAGTCAAGACATTCACTGCTGCATTGGGCTCATTCTGAGATAAGCAAATAGTTTGTTAAGTGGTAGCTGCCCAAAAATCCATGAGACCCAGGAAGAGGATCGTTTTCTGGTATTGGGTGGCTTAAACTTACAAAACTTCTGGCTCTGTTTATCCTCTGGAAGAAAAGCCTTCCCTGCCACTGAGTCCAATATAACCTATGAAAGGAATTCTCTCAGTTGGACAGAGATTTTGATTTTTTTAAAAAATTCAGAAGCAGACCCAGATCCAAAAAGAGGGAGATTGTAAATGTGATGTGAAGTAATAGATCCTTGCATGTAGCAGCTTTTGGCAGCCAATCATCCAAATATGGGTAAGCAAAAATACCCTGTTTTCTCAAATGTGCTGCTGCCACAGAAAGGCATTTTGAAAAAACTCTTGGGGCTGTGGACAGGTGAACAGGAGCACCTTGTACTGGAAATGGCACCCTGCCACCATGAAACACCAGTATTTTTGATGACTGTGTTGGATAGACATATGAAAATAAGCATTCTTTAAACTGAAAGTGGCAAATCAATCCATAACTCTAAGCAAGTAAATTGTGGAGGCCAGGGTCAACATATCAAACCAGGACTTCCAGATGTACCTATTCAATTGTCTCAAATCTAAACTGGACAGAGACACCCACCCCTATCTTTGTGCTGTATTAGTACCTATGTTGAATAGAACCCCTGTGTGGTGTAGCGGGCACCCCAACGCCCCTTTGTGGCAGGGGTAAGATGGGAAGCCAGTGCCTCACCACTCTAGTCCTTACATTCGCCTCACTGCGGGCGGTCTGTGACGACATCTTGGCCTTCTTTCCTACTATCACCCCTGTCTGGTGGAGTAGCGCATCCTAGCGGCCAGAATCCATATAAACAGATCAACAGCTGCCATCTGGAGCAACTTGAATACTTCCATAAGTAGAATAATCTCATGGGAAGGTTCCCTGAAAAGGGAAAGGTAGGGAAATTGAAAGGGGGCAGTCTTTACGCCATTCAGTTTTAACCTTTCTCTACAATTTCTAGTCCCCTTAACCCAATGTAATCAGCTCCATCTGTTGATGGATTGGGCAAGCCTGTCCCCAAATAAAAAAAGGGATGGCTTCTCATTCATTGGTCCATGTCTCTTGATCCTCACATCAAAGCTGAGGCTTGATGTTCAAGGAAGCTGAAGAAGAGGGAGCACATTATTTTTCATCTTAGGTCTGGATCTGAAAGACCTTTTTCATGCTCGGTCTGGAATGAAGATGGAGGCTGCTGAAGCTGTTGCTGATGTCTCTGATTTGAGGAAAAATAAACAGAGGACTGAGGGTAATACTGTCCTGATATTGAAAAGATGGAGTATAAGGTCTCCTTCTGATTGAGGGATAAAGACCCAGAAAACAAGAAATGGATCTAGTTTCCTTCAGTTCTTCTTCAAGTGATTGCTCATATCCATTCCAGTAGGTGTACGCGTCGCGCGGGCACGTTCGTCGGAAGACTTTTACCCTAGCAACTCCAGCGGGCTGGCAGGTCGCCCCCTAGAGTGGCGCCGCCATAGTGGGTAATATATACCCCCGCCGGCCC
>NC_133773.1:113765879-113767881 GCF_003597395.2 Chelonoidis abingdonii | reverse complement strand
CCCAAGGCCAAGGGAGGTCTCAGACCCATCCTCGACCTACGAGAGCTCAGCAAATACCTGGTCAAGTTGAAGTTCCGCATGGTGTCCTTGGGGACCATTATTCCATCCCTGGATCCCGGAGACTGGTACGCTGCCCTCGACATGCAGGACACTTATTTCCATATAGCCATCTTCCCGCCCCATTGGAGGTTCCTTCGCTTCGTGGTCGGCGGCTGGCACTATCAATTCACGGTCCTCCCGTTCAGCCTCTCAACGGCCCTGAGAGTGTTTACCAAATGCATGGCCGTAGTCGTCGCCTTTCTTCGTTGCAGTCATGTACATGTGTTCCCCTACCTCAATGACTGGCTTATCCGGGGACTCTCAGAGGAGCGAGTCCTTGCGCACGTCCGCATGGTCAGCCGCCTTTTCACGAGCCTAGGCCTGATGCTCAACGCCGAGGAGTCCACTCTATCCCCTACTCAGAGGATAGAGTTTATCGGCGCCATTCTAGACTCCACCATAGCCAGGGCCATTCTTCCCTTGTTGCGGTTCCAGGCTTTGACAGCCATCATCCACAGGCTACAGGCAGCACCTCTAACCTCCATACATACTTGCCTGACACTCTTGGGCCACGTGGCAGCCTGCACATTCGTTACGGCGCACGCTCGACTCCGCCTCCGGCCCCTCCAGTCCTGGCTCATCCCTCAGCTCCGTCCGGCCAGGCATCCGTTAGATATAGTAATCACGATTCCTCAGGACGTCCTCCACTCCCTCCAGTGGTGGCTGGATCAGTCCGTCTTGTGTGTGGGGCTTCCGTTCCATCCGCCCCAGCCCTCACTGTCCCTGACGACGGACGCGTCGGACTTGGGATGGGGAGCTCACCTAGGTACCCTGCGGACCCAGGGCCGCTGGTCTCCTCCCAAACTCGCCCTCCATATCAACATGTGAGAATTGAGGGCGGTCCGCCTTGTTTGTCAAGCGTTCCATCAGCAGATTCAGGGTCGCTGTGTTTCGGTTTTTACCGACAACACGACGACGGTATACTATGTAAACAAGCAGGGCGGGATGAGGTCTCCTCTTCTTTGTCAGAAGGCCATGACGTTGTGGGACTTTTGCATAGCCCACTCTGTTCACCTAGTTGCTTCCTTTCTCCCCAGGGCTCGGAATATGCTGGCGGATTGTCTCAGCCGGTCCTTTTGCTCCCACGAGTGGTCCCTCCGCCCGGACATCGCCCTTGCGCTCTTCCGGAGGTGGGGACATCCCCATATGGACCTCTTTGCATCCCGCAGGAACAGGAAGTGCCCGATGTTCTGCTCTTTCCAAGGTCGCGAGCCAGGCTCGGTTGCAGACGCCTTTCTGATTCCATGGGTGACGCACCTCTTCTATGCATTCCCTCCATTCCCGTTGATCCACAAGGTCCTTCTGAAAGTGCACAGGGACAGGGCCCGCTTGATTCTGATCGCTCCGGCGTGGCCCCGGCAGCATTGGTTCTCTCTGCTGCTGGACCTGTCGGTAGCAGATCCTGTTCCCCTGCCTCTTTACCTGGATCTGATCACGCAGGACCACGGCCGGCTTTGTCACCTGGACCTTCAGTCAGTGCACCTCTCAGCATGGCTCCTGCGTGGCTGACTAGGTCCGAGTTGCATTGCTCTTCCCCACTGAGGCAGGTGCTTCTGGGAAGTAGGAAACCGTCTATGAGGACGACGTACTCAGCCAAATGGAAACGCTTTACGTGCTGGTGCGTGGAAAGGCGCTTCCACCCCACCGAAGTTTGCATCCCAATCATCCTCGATTACCTTTGGTCGCTCAAGCAGCAGGGCCTGGCGGTGTCCTCTCTCCGGGTTCACTTAGCGGCTATCTCCACCTTCCACCCGGGAAGCGACAGCCGCTCTGTCTTCTCACACCCGATGGTGGCTAGATTCCTTAAAGGTCTGGAGCGTCTTTACCCCCAGGTCCGCCGCCCAGCCCCCTCTTGGGATCTAAACCTGGTGTTGTCCCGTCTTATGTCCCCCCCGTTTGAGCC
>NC_133773.1:113747790-113765081 GCF_003597395.2 Chelonoidis abingdonii | reverse complement strand
CCCGCTATGGCAGCGCCACTCTAGAGGGCGACCTGCTGGCCCGCTGGAGTTGCTAGGGTAAAAGTCTTCTGATGAACGTGCACGCGTGGCGCGTACAGCTACTGGAATGGATATGAGCAACACATCTCGAAGAACAACAGTTACAAAGGTGAGTAACTGTGTTTTTTTCCAACAATTCAACTACAAAGACCATCCCCTTTGAAGGGCAGATCTTTCACCTTAATTCTAGTATCTATGATTTTTCTGCTTCCTATTCAGATTTGATTATTTTTTCCCTGTCTTAATACAAATCAGACCTAATACACCTCTACCTCAATATAACGCTGTCCTTGGGAGCCAAAAAATCTTACCGCATTGTAGCTGAAACCATCTTATATTGAACTTGCTTTGATCCACCAGAGTGTGCAACCCCCATCCCAGAGCACTGCTTTGCCGCATTATATCCAAATTTGTGTTATATCAAGTGGTGTTATATCGAGGTAGCGGTGTATTCCTTCCCTCAAAATGTTGAGAGAAACAAAAAAAATTTGACCCCAATACAAATCACAATTTGCGTATGTGAAGTAAATACACATATAGCACTGAAGTAGACCAGAGCTGCAAAATCTAGATCCAAACCATCCTAAAGTTTGGGAGTCTTCAGACCCAGTTTCTTGAAAAGGTAGGACTAGCCACAAATTTCAAATCTCAGTTCTAATGTCCCCACATCAGGGATGTTCAGATCTATAAGTTTGGTTTGAGCTCATCACTAAGAAGAACAAAAGACTAGAAAGCCAGTCTCAACATGTGTGAAGTATGCACAGACTGGAAGCCTTTCCCTTCCATAAGTTCTGTTCTTTTTATTTTATTTAAGTTTTATTACATTTTTGATGTATTAGTTTTAAAATTGTACAGGTTTTTTGCACTGATTTTGTTACAGAATAAAATTCTATTATTTGGAACATAATTCACTTTTATTAGGTCACAACATATGCTGCCAAGTGCTCAGGAGATCTGAAAGGAAACAATTACCTGTTACTGCATAATGTCACACAACTCCTAGGATCAGTTACAAGCAAAATTAATAGGTGCATTCACAAAGTTATATTCCTACATGTAGAGCAATCACCACACAATTCCTACCAGGCCATAGAAGAGCAGGGCCAGGTGCAGCATACTACAACAACATACTCTGGTTCACTGTTAAAATGGCTTTTCAAAGCCTCCTTGAGTCATGTAGCTCCATGTTGAACTCTTCTAATGGCCCTTGTGTCTGGCTGTTCAAATCCAGCAGACAGATGCTCCACCTCTGCTCTTCTCCCTGGCAGAAACTTTCCCCACTTTGCTTCACAGATATTATGCAGGACACAGCAGGCAGTTATAACCATTGGGATATTTTTCTCTCTGAGGTCCAATCTTGTGAGTAAACGTCAGTGACCATTCAAATGACCAAAAGTGCATCAACTATCATTCTGTACCTACTGCACATTTAGTTGAATTGTTCTTTGGTGGCTGGTGTATGTCTTCATGAGTCAGAGGAGCAAAGGGTAGGCTAGGTCCCCCATGATCACTGTTAGCATTTCAACATTGCCAGTGGTAATCTGCTGGTCAGGAAAGAAAGTCCCTGCTTGTAGCTTTCTGAACAGTCCTGGTTTCTTAAAGATGTGAGCATCATTCATCTTCCCTGAGCAGCCCAAACTGATATCAGTTAAGGGTCCCCAGTGATCCACCAGTGCTTGCATAACCGTAGAAAAGTAGTCCTTTCTTTTGATGTACTCAGTAGCAAGGTGGTCTGGTGCCAAAATAGGGATATGTGTGCCATCTAGCTTTCTACTGCAGTTCAGGGGCCCCAGAGCTGCAAAGCCATTCACTATGTCCTGCACATTGAAGAGAGTCACTGTCCTGTATAACAGGAGACGATTAATGGCTCCACACACTTGCATGACAAAGGATGCCAAGGTGAATCTCCCGACTCCAAATTGATTCCCAACTGACTGGTGGCAATTTGGAATTGCAAGTTGCCACAGTACAATCACTACTCGCTTTTCCACTGTCATTACAGCTCTCATTTTGGTGTCTCTGTGCTGGAGGGCTGGGATGACCTCTGCATACAGATCAAGGAATGTGATCTTAAGCATCTGAAAGGTCTGCGGCCACTGCTCACAATCAAGCCTGCCTTATGATGTGATACCAGTTAGTGCTTGTTTCTTAGGCCCAGAAGCAGCACACCACCATTTGTGACTGCACCATGAATGCTGCCAACAATCTTGAATGGGTTCTCTCTATATTCCTTAGCAATCTGCCTTCCAGGAAATTGTCATTTCTGTGGCTCTTCTTGTGTCTCCGCAAATACCAGAGGATCGTGTGTAAAATAGGCCCCAACATAGTCACAGATCTGCTCCCAGTGTGTTTATATATAGCAAATAGTATCTATTTACTTATCTGTTTGTTACTTATGCTGGCTAACACAAATATAGGAAAGTGAGATGGAGTCTGTTCTAACCTCATGTCATCAGTAGACTGTCCATGGGTTCCAAATGCAGAGCCAGATCTGCCTTCAGGTCACATTAGACAGCGGGTATGTCTATACTTATGGATCGATGCAGGGGTGCTTGATCCACTGGGGTCAATTTAGTGGGTCTAGTGAAGACCGGCTAAATTGACTGCAGATCGCTCTCCCATCGACTCCAGTACTCCACTTGCACGAGAAGCATAAGGTAAGTCAATGGGAGAGTTTCTCCTGTTGATCCAGTGCTGTGTAGATTCAGCAATAAGTCGACCTAATCTATGTCAACTCCAGCTACATTATTCATGTAGCTGGAGTTGCTTAACTTAGGCCGACTTACTCCCGTAGTGTAGACCAGGTCAGTGAGAGCCCACAGGTGTCACTCAGAGTGGCTTAAGAAGATGTGGTCTTTCTAATTTCTGATCTTTCAGAATGGAATTGAGGTCATGTTGTAGTAAGGTTTGGGGTGGCTGAAAATGACATTTCCTTGTCCGTTTCCATTTACTATTTTCTGTTTATGTAGGTTCTTATATGGCCCCCATCATCACATCACATCACATCTCCCATTCCCAGACTCTTAACTATGTTTTCTATCCTCTTTCTGGAGGTCCTACCCTTTTGAATGTGTTTATCCCAGATACTCAAAGTACGCCTCTTTGCTTTTCCTGGGTTTTCTAGTTATAGTCCATGTGCTTTTGTTTCCCTGTTGTCCCTTTTTTCACTTTATCCTCTGATTGTTGTTTGTTTCTCTACTCCACCTCTCCACTTTGCTTAGCCATGCTCATTCATTCCTCATCCATCCACTTATTTGCTTTAACTCTTTCCTCACACTAACGCTAGCCTACTGTCATGGTTTCCTTTCATTCTCTCACATGCTCACAAATCCACTCTGATTCCTTCCTCTCACACCCATTCTTCATCCATCCACTTATTCATTCTTTTTCTTACATGCAAACCCAGTCACTCATTCATCCTTCCCTCAGGATCTTGGGAAGACAGAAAGAGAAGAGCCAATGGGAAGGGGAGGCATTGGGATGGCTTTTGTGAGGAGGGTTGGAGGAGATACCAATACCAAGGAAATTGAAAAGAAGTGGTGTTTATAGGGCATAGAAAAAGAGAAACACTGGTGTAAGTTCTGGGGTAGGCAGGAAAAGAGTTGGTGTCAGGATGAGTGTTTTCTTGAGGGGGCGAGGGAGGTTGTTGCTGGGAAGGGGAGACTGGGTTGGAGTGACACTAGAGGTGAAATGGATGGTTAACTGCACTGGTGAACTGCTGTTCCAAGGAAGATTAGTTTTCTCTCAGTTCTCTAGCATATTTGGTTTGCATATCACCTTTTATGAGAGTATCCCCAGGACTTTGGTGCTTTACAAGAATGAGTTGAATGCCTTCTATGCATTGTTGGGTGAGCCAAATTGACAGCCTTTCTGTGGACTGTAGAACCAACAGTGGGGATTTTTGAAAACTGTCATGAGATCAGTGACTTTTACTGTGACACTTGCCAGGTATCTCTGTTCACCATCCCATCCCAAAAGTACTTCTAACCATAGATTCCCCTACTCTAGTACTGCTGTGTTGTGTCAGTATTATATGCTCCCAAATTCTGGTAAGGACTTGAACTGGTGGCGGACTTCTGTTCCAGAGTGAAACTAAATGAACCATACAATTTTATTTTGGTTTAAACAATAACAAGTCTTAGTATACAGCACATAATTATTTATTCTTGTATAATCACCAGCACAGTTAGTTTGAAAAATAATATGGAGGTAGGTTTTCTATTGGAAGTTTGCTTGGTTGCATGCAAACAAGTTATACCTAGAGATCTGAATACACATTGAGTTCACTTAAATAAACACATATTAAGGACAAAAATTGAAAAGATACATTGTCAATGCACATATGCAGATATATACAGGTCCAATAAAATCCTGTTATAAATGAATACTTGATAAAGGAATAAAGTATGGATGGACCCAATCAACCAAATCAGATCAGAATCTTCCCATTTTGGGGATGTTCAAGTCCAGATTGAATCAGGATATAAACTCTATGTAAAATCTCTAGAATAAACTTATTAGAAGGATAAAGTTCTAGCGAATTAACCGGTAATTGCAGAGTAAAACTGAGCTGATCAAAGGGCTTAAGGGTGAATAGATGAACCAGGCCAGATCATATTTTTTAAACCAATCTGTTCTTTTAAAAGAACAGATTTATAAAAAGGATAACATTTGCTTAAACAAACCTGTGTACCTAGAATTTCTTTTTTTATTTACTTGCTGCATAAAGGACAACAACACAGAAACAACTTTGGCCACTAGATGGCAAAGTTCCCATTCCAACATGAGCTAGGTTTTTACACTTCTGCATACAAAATAACAGAAGGCTTACAGTGAACTTTGTCTAGTTGACAGTTATAAATGTGACACTTCAGATCCAAATTTCCATCGAATTACACAAAACATGGTAATTTGAGAAGGATATTTTTGTATTTCAACTCTCTTTTGCGTTACTAGGTTATTCTATACCATAGCACCATGTTAACGTTTTGTTTTTCCAAATGAAATTTTATCTGATTGGAAAGTTGTTTGAAACACAAAATTATTTGTTCAAAATAATCAGTTATTTTAATGAGCTGAAAAATGTGGAGAAGTCACATAAAGTTCTTGATATTTGTACCACAGAGTACACAAAACATTCAGCAAAGTGTCAACTGTGTGTGTTGCTCTGTAAGTATCTTGCAAAATGCTAAGAGAAAAAAACAACGCTCTTCACACCCTGGAGAAACTTGCACTCTGTACTATAGAGAATCAATATTTTTGTTTTCATTGACTCCACTGAAAACATTTAGCTTTTTTGGACCTACTCTACTAAGGTCAGATTTTCAAAAGCACTCAGGCCCAGCTCTCCAAAAGTATTTATGCATCTAACTCCAGTTGATTTCAATGGGTGGTAGGCACTTAAATATCTTTGAGGTTCTGGGCCTCAGAACTGGCTTAATTCTACTTCCAGTGACGCAGCGTTGGCAACTCTTGTGATTTTTATTGCGACTCTCGCCATATCTGATGTTTGACTTAAAGGCCCTGTTCCTATATACATGTCATTACTGGAAATCTCAGCTTTCATTCTAAATAACAGTGAGGGTCTATCCCTCTTGGTTTTAGGATAAAGCTTGAAACTGTGAACCCTGAAGAATCAAAACCAGAAAACAAACAAAAGAACTCCCATTTTATTATTTAAAAAAAATCTCATGTCTTTTAACACAATCTCATGATTTTTGCAGTCTGACTTATGATTTTTGGGAGCTTTGGCTTGTCAGTCCTGTTGAAGTCTATGGGAGTTTTACCATTGACTTCTGATGGAGGAGACTTAGGCCAGCACTGAGTGCTTTGAAAATACCATCTCCAGTGGTTTTGTTAAATATTTTGATAGTAAGTGAAAACCTATGGAAGAGAAAGTTACAGTACCACACATTTAGAACAATGAGAAATGTTCCCGCCTCTTGTTTATCTTTAAGAATAACCACATTAGCAATTTTGTGCTGAAAAAAGTTCTTTCTCTGAGGACTTTAGTGGAGCTGAGGGTGATTGCATTTCACAGCATTTTGCCCTTAGAAAGGGCGAATGACCACTCTCAAGATAATATGAAGATTTCAAAGTACCTCATAGTTAACATAAATTATTAAATCTTCCTTTGACTATGAACATTTATTTGGCTATGTAGAGAGTAACAAAAACTGAACAGTCTCTAAATTTACACAAAATATTGAAGGTTTGAAATGATAAACTATCCTCCCCCTTTGGGATTTTTATATTATAAACATCTGTATCATTCACATGGTCCTGATTATAAAATTATAAAGAAGGAAACGAAGTTCTAAGGGAATGGAGCAACATGCCACTTGTGTCTGGTATCAACTGTGTTGTGTCTTGTAAACCAAGAATATCCTTCTGGCTGATATCTTGACACGTAGCATTTTAATATATCTTGAGGTTCATGACTAGTTGCGTAATCTCATTGTATTATAATGTATTACAGTACAAGAGAGCCGTGTGCATAGTTAATTACCATAAATGACAAACCAACACATTTATAAAGAGGAATTCCCAAAGTGAACCATTCAAAGTGAATACAATATCCTTTGATGTATGGTAGAGTAATTCCACAGGGTTAATTTGTTTTTAATAACGTAGGTGAACTACTAGGAAAAGTGGGAACAATCTGTTTTTTCCCTGTCCCTTTCAGATTATTTTATTTATGTTCTTGTGAGTATATAAAACTCAGTGCTTTTGAGAAACATACAAATAATTAATATATAATATATGCATCAACAACACTCTCACAGTCCCTGACCGGTAACTTGAACCTTTGTATACATGAATCAAAAGGAATCTTTTCTGCACTGAAACCTTAGCTGAGATTTTAATCCCCATAGATGATGGCAGACTCAAATTCTCACTAAGCAAGTGTTTTATAATTTTGGCATATTATTTCTTCCTGGGAAGAATGGGTAACCGTTAGCTGCTAGTCAGAGAATCGATTCTGAATTTGTTTACTAATGAGTGCCTCTAGCTGAAAAACCCAAAACAGAGACAAATTATCTTGCATTCACTGCTGACTAATTCTTTTGTTTGCAAATCCTAATATGATCATTTAATTTCACTCATTTGTTAGTGGCAATGTGAGTCTCTCTACAAAAGCCATCATTTGCCAACATTTACCTCACAGTGGAATCTGAAATACTTAAGATAAATACTAAATATAATATCTCCCCACCCGCCTCAGTAGGTATCCCCCAAGAAAATCAAATGTCTGCTTAAAATAACCATAAACAATCTGAATGGGCTTTGCCTGATAAGTCCATCTTGATCAGCTTTCATTGTACTATGTTTTTTAAAGTGGTTGCTAAACGTTTTTTTAGCACAGGGATTTCAGTAATTGAGATAGATTAGGATTTTTTACCTGCAATTCCGCCTGTTTCATAAAAGCTTTAGTGTAAGTACAGTAGGAAATGATCTGCAACACATAGGGAAATGGGCTTAATATTTTTGTACCATATGTTTCCTTCTGCTTATGCAGAGTTATTTTTTTCAATTACATGCATATGGAGAAATAGCTCTATAGCTATATCCACATATATATAGAAAGAGGCAAAATAGATTTCCTGGGAGGCTGGGTAACTTTGAATCTCAATTTTTCTCATTGTGGCCCACAGCATTTCCAACTAAACCACATGGGAACAGCACAAGAGAGACTATAAGAAGAATGGGATTGTGAGAGGTACACTCCTATGTCTGAGTCCATAACATTCATCCTCAGAATTTCTAACATGGTATGGTGTGACTTTAAATCAGTCTCTTTCTTCCTTCCTGTACGTTCTGCACCACTTAATCAGGATGTGGTTAATCAGAAAATCAGCTTACTTGGGTTATTTCCCAAGAAACCAATTCATTCTCAATGATAATAAAAAGCAAGGACTACTGCTTTATTAGGATGCTAATTCTTCTTAATTTAGATGCCGGCAGTAGATTAAGTTGTGGTTAAATTGATATGACACATTGAAATCAAGTGTTTATGATCCTCTCTCTATCATGTCTGGCATGTTTATTTGTTCCTCTTCTCTCAATGAGAGAAAAATAAATTATTTCGTCCTTGCTGAAAGAGTACAATTTTATGAAGCCTTTGAAGATGTAACTTATTACTCTTACCTTCATGGGTGTTAAACTGGGGTTTCTGGAAGAATATCTGTGATTGAAAATGAGCCAACCAAGGCTCTCAAATCCCAATGGAAACATTTGCAGCTGCTTTATTTCTACAAGAAAGTAATGTTGCAGAAGAGCTAGACAAAGATTAACTAAGGAAAACAGAGGTGCCAGTAGGTGTGGGAGAATGTGTACTAGCAGGAGGGGGTGGGGCATAAACTCTACAGTGCAACACAGAGACAGAAATTGCCATTCTAGAACAGACCAATGGTTCACCTAGGCCGGTATCCATCTCTGACAGTGGCCAGTAACACATGCTTTTTGGAAGGTGCAAGAAACTTTATGGTGAACAGTTATGGAATATCTACCCCTAGGGAAAGTTTACTTTCTTCCTACTACTAGCAGTAAGTGGTTGGTTTATCAAGTAGATTTACACCTCAGCTTGCCATGATCTAAGTGCTTATATAGACCAGACCTTAGAATGTTAGGTCATCCTCAATTTTTCTGGAGAAACTCCGGGAAATCTCAGGGATGTTTATTGTGAGCTCTCACACCTTGCTGGTTGGGTGGGAATGTTTAATCTGTAATTAGTTTTTAAAGTTTATAGGTATTAAATTTTTTAAAAGATTGTTAGTTGGACTAAAACTCTGTACCTCTCTCAGTTTATCAACTTTCACTCTCTTGACTCTTGCGATGCCATTGCATCACTAGATCTTCACTCACCTTAGAATATTCCAGTGCAATCATCACTAGAATATTCTAATGTTAGAATAAAACCTAGGAAAAGAAAAACCCTCAAAATAAGTTTTAAGGTTTCTTTAGACACCATCCAGAGGCTGGCTGGCTGAATAAATACATACATACATACATACGTACATAGATACATAAAATAAATAAATAAATAAATGACATAAGGCCAAATGCAGGAAGTAGCTAGACTCCTTTTTTAACACAAGATATTTATTGTGATTTAATGTTTAAAACAAAAGAGGAGCCTTGGATAATTGAGATTAGCTCTTGTACCAAGACTGTAAAAGGCAACAGTCCTGTGGCACCTTGTTGACTAACAGACGTATTGGAACATGAGCTTTCATGGGTGAATACCCACTTTGTCAGATGCATGGCAAAAAGCTTACGCTCCAATACGTCTGTTAGTCTATAGGATGCCACAGGACTTTTTACAGATCCAGACTAACATGGCTACCCCTCAGATACTTGTACCAAGATTGATAGGCACTCCATGTGAGCATCCTGATTAAGAGGATTCTGCTATATTATGTCTTGGTTTTGAAGACCCAATCTTCACATTTCACAAATAAGCTTGGTAGATTGCTTACCTGAGTCTCAATAGATATTTTAATTTAAAAGTTACTAAGTGTTATGTATGTCTGCCCCCATGCATTCCAATATCATTATTTATTATTTGGATCATCATAGTGCATAGGGCCCCAGTCACAGAGCAGGATCCCCTTGTCTGTGTGCCCTGGAAGTAAATCATAGCAGCCAAATTTAGCAACAAAATCTTATAAGGGGAGCAATAGCTCCACACACACTGTATTCACTTGAGATTCAGGTCAGCCTGTTGACTAAATGTCTTACTTGATGATGGGAAACAAATCTGAAAATAATGGGACAGATTCTGTGCTGTTCCTGACAGTCCAGGGGGAGGAAGGGAGGAACAAAGGGCTTTAAGCCTCCTTTGCCCTGCTCCTATGGGCCAGAATAGTGAGTTGGGGCTGCAGCAGGGGGGCAGAATCAGCCCCAGAGGTTTTGGTTGGCTCTGTCAAATTGGAGAATTTTTTTTGTCTGCTTCATAATGCCTCATCAATCCGGAGGAGAGCAAAAAAAAATTATAAATGGTTTAGAAAACATGACCCATGAAGAAAGGTTTAAAGAACTGGGCATGAATCTAGAGAAGAGATGATTGATGGGGTGTCATGATAGCAATCTTCAAATATATTAAGGGCTATTTATAAAGAGGATGGTGATCAGTTCTTTTCCAGAGCTACCAAGGGCTGGACAAGAAGTAATCATCTATATTTGCAGCAAGGGAGATTAGGTTAAACACGAAGTATAGTTAAGTACTAGAATAGGTTATCAAGGGAGGTCGTGGAATCCCCTTCACTGAAGAACAGGTTGGACAAACACATGCCAGTGATGGTCTTGGTATGCTTAATCTTCCCTCAGCATAGGCGTGGGACTGGCCTCGATGACCTTTTGAGGAATATTCCAGCCGTATATTTCTATAATACCCAATTATACTGGAATTGTAAGGTTTTGAGGTGCAAGAAAGTGAGTTAACAATCATGCATCAATTGTAAAGAACAAATTGTTTTCATGAATATACCCAGTATTCAGTCAGAGTTTCTGGAGGTCTAGTTCATCTGGTAAATATACAGCAGTTCTAATACTGTAAATTATCTGGGGACAATTCAGAGATTCTGCAGGAAGATCAGTTGCCCAAGTGACCAAAAGCACTTAGTTCTTGAAAGGTTGTCATATGTAAGCCAGTGTGTTTGTGTAAAACAGGGATATATCCATTCCCATATCAGTAGGGATGGAAGTGACCAGAGGGGAGGGGATGTTAAGTAAGGAACAGGTCAGTGGCAACAACAAACAGCTGAACTGCCACTGGTTATGCCTGAACTGCCAGCTGGTTAAGAGGCTGCTGCAGTTGTGAGACTCTGATCCTCGTGTCCATTGTATCCAGCATGAATCTGTTGCTGTTCCCAAGTGATTACCAATCCTAGTTTGCAGACTCAAGAGGCTGACATAGTTTGGATAAAGTTCTGATGAGCAGCCAAACTGGTGTTTGTGTTGGTTTTTATTCCAACAGAATCTAAAGCTCTTGGAGTGCCTCCATCACTAGGTAGCAGCATTTTGTCAGTATGTTAAGATATCCTGTGCTGTTGTAACATATGGGACATTTCTGAAGAAATTTTGTTTCACCTTGTTTTCTGTCCTCCACCTCTCTTGTGTTCCCACCTTCTTCCCTGAGACCTCTCCCTCACCTCAACACTTTGCTGTCCTTTCCTGGTATGTTGCCCTGATTTAAGGCCTGTCAGTAGGATGGCTGACATGAGCAAGGATTTGCAGAATCAAAGCTTTATGGGCATGCCATGTTCATTAGATCACTGAGCCTGTGTAAATCCCCATTGATTTCCAGCAGTATTGTGAGCTCCTTGGGTCAGAGACTATAATTTCACATACAAGTGGTACTTTGTAAATAATCAGTAACAATACAAAATAATCTGTTCAAACAGACCTTTAATGTTTTGATGCACATAATAAATGTGCATATAGCACCAAGCACAGTCACATGAAAATAAGGCATATATGCAGAGACAGAAAAATGCACATTTTAACCTACACATTTCCAGAAGTAATACATCAGTCAAGCAAAACTCATACATGGAAGAAATAAAAACGAACATTAAAATAAATCTGAGACTCTGAGTCAACATATCTTTTCATAGGGATATAGAATTTAAAAAGACATTATTCTAATATATAGTATTTTAAAAGGTGCTAGTTTCAAAATGGGGAGTAGCTCCATGTTTTACAGATAAAAAGACTGAGTTTGGGCCAGCTCCTCAGCTGGCATAAATCAGCATAGGTCCATTGAAGTCAATGGAGCTACACCAGTTTATACTAGTTCAGGATCTGGTCCCTAGCTCTATACACTGTAATAGCATGTAACTAGCTAAAATAAAATGAGATATTTGCCTTTGTCCCACAAACCGTATCAACTATGGTTTGACCAGCATATTTACAGCAACTGCCTCAAGAGTTTAGCTGAAGTAACTTGTTAAGAAACAGTTATTGTAGGCTCTAGCAGGGTGCTCCCTTCAGCACACCCCACCTTACTATTCAGAAAAGCCATTTGCTTTCACATTCAAGGGGTTGGAATTTCATTTCTAGGTGGAGTTTTTAAGAGTTTTCAATGGGGTTTTTCCAGTGTTCAAATTAGGCACTCTGGAGAAGAGGGTGGGTCTAGCTCCTGCTAACTTGTGTTGGCCATGACCCAGCCCTCTCCCACTGTAGGAGCTATCCTGGATTGGTCTTTGAACTCCTGGGTCCACAAAGACTTCCACTGTACCTGGCCCCTGAGCAAATCTGAAAGGAAGGGGAGGACACCTTGTTATGCTCTCTTCTCCCATTGTGCACCAATGCTGGGCCACACCCAACTGAGAATACAGCCTACTTCACAGGCTTGGATTGGATTTTTGATTAAAGGAACATAAAACATTAAGGACTCGATTCTCCATTTTCCTGTTTCTTGTACATCACTACAAAGAGTGTGCAAAGTGGGTTCAAACTCTAATGAATCACAATGGTGGCATTTTCCATCCATGGCGCACTGGTATAAATGACCATACAAGGTGCACAACAACAGACAATCAGGCCCCATGAAGGAGTGTAGAAAACTGATTTTATCTTGGTGGGGCTAGGGTTAAAAATAATAGAATAACAGCTGTTTAATATCACTTTAATGAGTAGTTTTTTACCTTGACTAAATTTGCCCACTTTTAATAAAGTGAGTTAAACAAATTTCTGTTCCAAACTCTCTGCTTCCTTTACTTATTAATGCAATCTCTATTTTGAGAGGTAAGGCAAAGACTCTCCACCTCTAAGCTCCCCGTTATCTATGCACATAATGTGAATATAGATCAGGAAGTTAAATTCAAAGCAGCTGATGGTGTTAGTTGCTGTTTCTTCTCCCACTTTATACCAGACTATGTTATCTTTAATTGCTATCTTAAATGGCAAAGTTGTGGCCTTTACTACTTCCATAAACTGGACTCTCTCCTCATTGGACTCTGCCTTCTGCTGTTCCAAAGGTATAGTTTACAGATATCTCAGTAAAGGCTTGAAAGAATTCCTCAAAACATGGTTGCCAAGCCATCCAGTTAGGCTCTGGCATGGTAACCTCCTCCACCTCCCAAACATGGGTTCTATCTGGACACAGCTCAGATGTTGGGAGCTACTTCTGCCAGGCCCCAAACTGGCAAGGGGGCTACAAATATTACTGACTCCAAGTTAAATTAGAAATCTTGCTGTAGGAGTAGATTGAGACTTTTTATTACTTCCCTCCAGAAAGTAATGCACCCAAAGTATTCATACGTAACAATGGCTTTACTAGCATACATCAGATTAAGATGATTCATTTTAAGCAAATATGTGGAGTCCCAGGCACTTAGCTACATCGTCTGTTAGTGTAAGTAACAGCTCACTTCAGTGTAACTATGCTGATTTACACCAGCTGGTGATCTGGCCCACTTTAGGTACTATTTTATATTGAATTGCTTCTGGTCTTAAATCAGCAAATGCTTTAAAAGTCACGTTCCAATACAACGGGATGAAGTTGTTAAATTAATATTGATAAAGCATTTTGAAATTTCTAGATAAAAGGCACATTTTTTTTGCACAGTGCACTCAACTTAATTGGGAATTCCACTTAATTGGGACATCTCCCAGGGAAGCCATTTAAGTTTAATGATACTAAATGGCAATAGCAGCTGCTTAATTAAGATGCCTCCAGGTGACTTTGTAGATTCAGATTAATGTATTTATTTATTTTGATTTGTACAGAAAAGGTACTGCCCAGAGCTCAAGGCAGAAAGACAATGTATAAATATATACACAAAAATTCAGTACTACCTTATCCTTATGAATTCCTTCTCAATAAACCTCAAACTAATACTCTCTCTCACCTTCCCACCTGATGCCCTCATCCTTCCTCCTCATTCCCAAGGGAAAGTTGGAGAATACCTATCGGCTGTGTGGCATTGCCTGTAGGTCAATAGATACAGACCTTATTGAACCTACATGGGCAGTCAAGGACCATTCCCTGAAAACATTTCTCTTGGTTTAAGCCTGGGGTTTTCAGCTCAAGCACCTGGATCAGTGCTTAATTTTTTTCAGTGCTTGCTGAGGTTGAGCCACGGCATCTCTAGACTTGGCAGTTCCAAGCCCCGGCAAGTCTAGGCTCGGTAGTTCATAGCCTTGGTATCTCTGGGCCAACTGCATCAGTTATAAAAGTAACAAACTTGCTTGAGCCCCAGCACCTAATTGCTTAAGCCCTGTCATCTTTTTCATTACAAATTAAACACTTCCCTGGATTGATCTGAACTGCTGCTGTGTAACACAAGGAGTCAGCATCTTGAATTGCCCCCAGAAACATATTGCAGACCATTGCAGATTATAGAGCATAGATACAATATGTTCTTTGCAGGGTACATTGATAAATAAGCAGGCTCCCACATGAGCCAGTCCAATAAATTTATAAACTCCCTACAGCTCCCTGTACTATCATAAATTGTAACAGTGTCTCCTGTGAATTGGGAAGGACATTTAATCAGGACAAAAGGCTGTTCCACAAGGCCATCCCCACTGAGTAAGTTTTTCTGCATAATAGTAATTGCTATTATTATAACAGGGTTACTTCTCTGGCCACAGATGCTATGGCTTACCTCAAAGATTGCAATACATACTCCTGATGAATCAAAGCGATGAGCATTGCAATAGGTAAGTAAATAAATTAGGATCCTCATTTTAAGAAGATTTCTCTCTTGTTTATATGACCAACCTCATTTCAATCAAAGGAAGACTTCTTTGTGATGAGAAGAACACTTAGAACACAGTGTTTTGAATGATAGATGACTGGATTACAAACTTATTCATGGTATATACCATATATTGGGAAGCCTAGGTACCTTAAATAGTGAGAATTGTAGCTTTGACTCATAACTGCTGGAAATACATTGCTTGGTGAGCTAATTTGCTATTTTTCTAAAATCTTTGAAGGCACAAAATTAAGAATAGAGGTGCAGTGTATGCTGATTGGAAGATACGAGACCAGAGACATTTTTATAATAACCATTGTAATCATAGCAAAAGCTGGATCTAATTTTATAAGAAATGTGATTCCATTTAATTGTAGTTAGCCAGATGTCAAATGAAGGTTCTTAACATTAGGGTACTGTTTTAATCCAATAAAGCAAAAACAAGCACATGAGTTTCTTACTTTTGCAAAGAAAAGCTGTTTTTATTCTCATAATTCATGTGATTTACTTTGACTTGGGGAGCTTTTGTTGTTCTGTAGTCTGTTCCCTGATCCGCTAGATTGTCTATAAGAAAGATTATTATGGATATATGCAAACTAAAGATTAACTCCACAACTCACAAACACTTATAGAAAGTAAGTGTTCAAGTACAATACTACAATCATCACTCTATACCAGTCTATCCAAGTCCTCCAGGAGGAAAACATGTGTTTTATGTCTAGCAATTACATATGAGACAAATGTTGATTTCCTGGTTTTGACAAAGCCTTTAAGATAGAATTAATCATTTTTTTTCAGAATGATTTGCTTATCTTTACAGCATTCATCCACATGATGTATGTGACTGGATTTCTATTTCTTATGCTGATTTCATTTCTTCTATGCAGAGAAACATCTGAAACAATACAAGATATTGATATAAAGTGCTGTAATTGCTAATCTATTATATCCCGCACAAGTGATCTCTGGTAACAGGAAACAGAGACACCTTTGCTCTGCCTAGTGATAAATATCTTCAAAATGTTCTGCTTCATTTTATATTCATTATGTAAATAAAATCATATTTGCATGAATAGAGGTGTTATTCTTTTATCATTCAAACCTTCTCTCAACATCGGCAAAACCACCGTACATACCAGTAAATGACACTCTTCAACAATGATTATTAACTGCAGCTTCATTTCCAATGTCCTTATTGCAACATTCCCAAGGACTTAACTGCCACAAACACAGGAAGTCTGTTCTCTTCTCAAAGGCAAAACTGAACTTTGCAGTTATTGAACTGATTTCTCAATGCTTCTCTCCTTGTGTTGATGGTATGGAGAATCTAAGGCTGGTCAAGGAAAATGCACTACAGTCAGATGTACCCATGAAAACAAATTGCACAGTTTACATTGAAGAATTGACTAGAATAAAGGTAATTATCCATGCTCCACTTAAAAGTGAATGACCATACCTAAAGAAACTGCAGTACTTTCTTAAACAAAAACTTGGCTCCCTAGAGTTTTCCAAGGACAAATATCCACCACCTGCAAACTCTTGGCCCAGTTTTGAAATATGTCCAAATCAGGATGAACGACTGTCCCTTAAACCTCTAAAGCACTCTTTAGTGACCAGGGAATCTCTTCTGTCTTTACTGACTCTGTGTCACTGCATAGGACGAATTAGAAATAGGAGCACACTGGGAGGACAGAGATCAGGTGATCTGCTGAGCAGGAAGAGAGCTAGGAGCAAAGGAGTGCTAAATCTCATCTTCTCTGAGTATGATAATGCACCTAGAACCAGCCCTGACTGCTCTAATATCACCAGTGTGAATGAGAGCTTGTCAGCAGCAAGCATGCCAGCCATTTAAGCTCCCCTGAGTAAAATGTTATATCCTTTGGATGTATGAAGTGGCATAACTTACTTGTTAAGAGTATTTTTCTCTCTCTTCCTTTGCCATCTGAATGTCAGCTGAACTCCTCTCCCAGCTGCCCGTACATTAAATAGCCATGCACACAATCTTATAACAAAAATCATTCAGGTAAGGGAGTAGCAATTTTTCACTAGTCACAAATGTTCTGCCACATTTCTATCAAAACCACATAAAAATCAGCAAAGTGGAAAGCACTCTGAACTAAAATAATGCCCCAAAACTCTATCAATGAAAACTATAATGTAGCTTTTAAAAAGTGACAATTTTTATATATTACTCAGGTCAGCATGTAAATTTTTTGATTTTCCATTCTCAGAATGTAACCTTGACTGTGCCCCCTCCAAGGAGAGGCGAGGCCAGCGTTTTAGCTCAGTTACATAAATAAAAGTAACTTTTGAAAATATTTGAAAATCATGCAGTTTTCAAGTCTAAATGAAGACAACACAGAAAAGCAAAGACTTCCCCCACAGATGAGCCATTAGGGGAATATATGGAAAAACACGGTTACTCACCTTTGTAACTGTTGTTCTTCGAGATGTGTTGCTCATATCCATTCCAGTAGGTGTACGCGCCGCGCGTGCACATTCGTCGGAGAACTTTTACCCTAGCAACTCCAGCGGGCCGGCAGG
>NC_133773.1:113690928-113737370 GCF_003597395.2 Chelonoidis abingdonii | reverse complement strand
AGGCGGGCCGGCAGGGGGATATATCACCCGCCATGGCGGCGCCACTCTAGGGAGCGACCTGCCGGCCCACTGGAGTTGCTAGGGTAAAAGTTCTCCGACGAACGTGCACGCGCGGCGCGTACACCTACTGGAATGGATATGAGCAAGCACTCGAAGAAGAACTGTATATTTCCAATCCATCTGAAATGCTTGAGCACTTTCATTCCTGGAAAGGAGCGCATGTGATGATAGTAACAATTTTCATTCCTTAAATCTAACAGCAGGTGCCGGAGCAATGATTTTAAATGCATATCATAAATTCCCAACAATATGTAAAAGGATGATATATTTATCTCTGTCAAACTACATCTGTAGCACAGTTATTATGGGCCAGAGACTCATTTCTTTCAATTAGAAGAGAGGAAAAGTTAGAAGTCTACAATGTATCCAAAAATAGGTTTTGTATTTACAATTGAGAGAAGTTGATAATTTGGATTTACGAAAGCTCAAGTAAAGCCCCTTAGATTATTGTTAGCCCTTCCAAAATCACAGCTTTTTTTCCAGACCTCTCACTTGACTCACGCTCCTGACTGTGCGGAAGGTCTGACTTGAACCCATCGATCCATGCCTTAGAGACCAACTTTCAGTTCTCCAGCTCTGCCTCTTTTTGGTTCAGTCAATCAGCCCTTTAACTTTCATGGAGCCACACTGGGCTCTCCTGGACATGTGGAAGTAAGGGGCCGCAATAAATGCCACCAGTGAAAGATAAGTCAGCAAATAAGAGAACAAAAAAATCCAAGGAAAACATGTTTACCCAATCACCTCAATGGGAAGTTTTCATGCTCTGTTCTTGTCATCATATGCCAGCTGCGTCCAAAGCCTGTTTGCTTGATCTAAGATGGTGTTTTCCAGTGGAATCTCCTGAATCTTCAGGAAACCCAGAATAGTAAAATGGCATGCTCTTGAGATAAGAGCATCTGGTGTTTATTGCAGGCTAAGGTAAGGAAAAGGAAGAATTTAGTTTCTGTTCCTTCTTTACTCCATGAAGCTTAAAGTAAAGTTTTGATGCAGGGTTTTAATAAAATTGGAATACTCTACTGTGTTAATCATTTAACAGCTCTCTTCACTGGGCTGTCTCATCCTCAGATTACTTACTAATAATCAGTGGGAGAGATGTACAGGCATAGCTAATGCTAGTGGTAAATTTAAAAATAATAACATAAAGATTTCTACGATACCTATCAAAGTTGTTCTCATAGTTAAAGAAATTATCAAACAGTGGAAATAATTGTGGGAACACATTAGGAAAGATATAAAGTAGTGATAATTCTTTGCCACTTATTTTAATAATTACTACTTTTGTTATCAGTTTGGATATGATTTTTAATTGCTCTGGGATTCTACTCTGAGAATACAATACAGGTTCATATGTTATTCTGCTAAGATAACATGTGAGCACATTGTCTCTGAGCACTATTTAGCAATTGCATGGGAAGGTTTAAAACTGTCTTGGTGTTTGCATGTGGATAAGTTATTGAAGATCAGATATGTGCATTGTTTTATCCTTTTTTAAATAAAGTCTTTCAAAAAAACTTGTTTCAAAGTTTCACATCAAGCTATTTTGTGGTGAATACAACGGGCTTGATTCTATGGTTCATTGCGTCACCAACGGGATTTGTCCACAAAGCACATTTACTGTACTGCTAAGATGGTCCTCTGGTGGGTCAAACTGGTTTAAGGAGTCTTATATCACTTTCCTGCTGCTGAGAAAGCAGGGAAAAGGGGGCATGGCTATTTGAAGGGATATGTGGCAGGGATACCCAGCACTATATTGATCTTCTTTGCAGTTTCAGCCCTTGAAGACATCTGTAGTGAACGTAAGTTTGAGTAGCTTTGCCCCTACACACACAGTGAAGCAGGTTCAGGCGAGTGCAAGTTGAGCTTTAAGCATATGTCCACACAACCTGATTTGCATGGTGGGCAGATCTGTGGCACCTGAGGATCTGGCTCAGTATGCTGTGATACAGCATGGCCAGAGGGCAGCATGAGAGTGTTAGCAGGGGCCTTATTCCCTGCCAAGGGAGGAAGGTTTGCTTTAGATTAACTAGAACACCTGACTCCAATTAGAGCACCTGACTTCAGTCATGTGATAAAAACCCTACTTCAGTCGAACAGTTGGGAGTTGAAGAGAGAAGGTTTGATTGGAGCAGGTCGCAGGTTTGTAAGAGTTGGAGAGGAAGAATGAGAGAGAAAGAAAGTGATAAGAGAGAAAAGATAAGTTGTGGAAGTGTGTGTGTGGTGATGTGAAGTCCTGAAACCCACTAGAAGGGCACCAGCTTTGTTAGAAGGGGAGGCAAGAAGCCTTCACAGCTGAAGGGTAGGAAGGGAAGTAACTCCGGCGAATGAACCGCTAAGTCAGCTGGTTCACCGACAAACATCAGAGCCGCCTGGCTTTGGGACCTGAGTAGCAGGGCAGGCCCAGGTCCCTCCCTCTCCACTCCCCTCCTCCAAGGACACTAGTGGAGTAATTAAGAACCGGTTCAGAGGCAAGCAATAGCGCCCTGAACCTACCCCAGAGAAGAGAAAGCGCGAGACCCAGCAGACCAGTATCAGCAATTTGCCACACTGCCCATAAATTTTGCAATGTCCTGGTAAAAGTACACCCAAATCTAAAAGATGTCTATTATTAATTAGTTATTTTGCTAGTGAATTAGGAATGGAATCCAAAGGGTCTGTCATTTATTGCCAACATGTGGTATATTTGTTTACAAGAACATATTTTCCTACATAAGGTTCTCCTAGTTTCTATAGTCTCTCAGATTAGAGTATCTTCCAGTTAAGCTGCTAATGACATTGAAACACAGTGTGTCCTAATTCATAGACCTTTTCAGTGAATCAAATTAGAAAAACTTTGACTGAATATTATAGATTGTGCTCAGACTTCTGCCAAAAACCATAGGAGCTAATTTTCTTTAGCAAACTGGATATTTGGTTTGAGTGTGAGTTGGAAGAATAGATTGTTTTTCCCCATCTCTTCAGCATAGTTATAGTAATTAGCCAGTACAGTGGAGACAGTTTTTTCAAGTGTTGAAAAAATAGCTTCCATATGTAAATATTCTCGCCTTTGTATTTCTTCATTTCTAATTACAGCATAGAATCTCTTATGCTAAAACAAGAGCATGATTATCAAGTCTATCAGTACTAGATGTAGTTAATTAATCTTTGATAGCCAAGAAGATAAGTGAAATCCTTAAGAATGAATCTTTTCTTGCATGGACTTTTTCATGGCTATATAGTCTGACATTTTAATATTTGTTTAATTTTGCTGGTGTTGGTAGATTTACTAGCATTGAAAACCAAGTGTGACATAAACATATTACTTATTAATATTACTTTCTGTGAATGCTTTCCATGGCTGTTGGATTCCATTTGGATTATGAAGAAGATCTCTGGAAGTGGCACAAGACCTGAGCAGCTGTGCTTGTGTTAAGTGTTTTAAATCCAGAACGACACTGTTGCATTACTATACGGAATTAATATTTCTTTTGTGTTTTGAAGTTGTATTAGATCTATAAAACTCAATATGTCAAGTTTGTCATCTAGCAGTATGGAACTTAAAAGACTGTGTAGTTCATGGTTAGGTGTTGCAGAAATGGGATTTTCATTAATACTGGGAAAATAGTCATATCTATTCAAGAAAAGCTGCACTGTCTTTTCCATATTATTTCAAATTGGAATATTTTGCTGGTATTCCACTTCCAAAGAGTTGAGGATGTACAGTTTCAGACTGGCATGCAATCAGTACTTGAGAGGGGACAAACAAATAAGGCTGTGATCTGGTTCCAAAGGCTTCAGGCTTGTTGGTGACATCAGTTCATTTGCTCTGTTCTCTTTGACTTATAATTTTAATAATGTTGAACTTGTGTGACAAATTGTCTAGAAAATTACACCGTATATTAGGAATTCTAGAGATAGAATGCATCACTGTGAAAATTATATTTTTTTTTTGCAATTTTATAGGTTTCAAATATATCATTTGTAGAATGGAAAGGGAAACAGAACTATGAATGAATTATTTTGCAACAAGAAGTAAATAATTAAAATGAGCATTCCTCTTTTAAACACGGTATATTTAGTACTGTGTATACTATTTCAGTATTGCCATCCAGAAGAGATCAAAAAGCATGAGACTGGCCCAAGCATCATGAGATTTTTTTTTTTTTAAAGATTCTACTGTGGGGTTTTGGTCTATCTTATGATTTTTTTGCTTCCTCTGCCCATCTCCTGTGTTGCTCACTCTCTCAAATATATTGGCTAAGGTGATTTTGGCCCCTGCTGCAGGAGATCTTATCCCCATATCGTCTCATCCCCTGCCCAGCAATTAATCTTATCCCTACTCAGCCCCCATCAACCACACCCCCATCAGTTCTGTCCCCACCAGACCCCACCATTAGTTCAGACCCCGATCCCTTTTCCAGGCTGTGGCGCAGTTCTAGGGATTCTTCTCTCCCTTCTGCCACTTCTCAGGCTGTGTGCTGCAGGAGGAAGGGTGGGGGAGGAGCAATGGCACCATCCTGTCCATGTTTCTCACAGGAGGGGTGGAGGAGGAGGAAGCAGAGCTGTGCCAGACTACTGGCCTATTTGCTACCTCCCCTGCTCCTATGCAAATGGTGAGTGATGGGGAGAGACTTCCAGAAGTGTTGCACTTTGTGAGGAGGCTGGAGCTTCCTCATGTCATCACAAGACGAGCTCCAGAATCCTCTGAAATTCTGTCACTCTTGGGAAAACTCACAAGAGTTGGCAGTACTGCTACTTAGGGGCTCAGTCGTGCATTGATTACCTGAGTTCAAAGAGTTCTACCTAAGTAAGTAGTGCAAGGCTATATACTGAGAGTGAAATTCTGTAGATTGAACATATGAATCCCTTTCTTTACAAAGGTGCTGTGAAGATTAATTAATGTTTGTACAGTACTTTGAACCTCTGAAGGTCTATGTGAGTGCCCATTAGTAATAGCAACTAATTATTTATTATTTTGTGTTTTAAGGTGCTATTGGATTAGCCAGGGAGTTCTGAGCTCCCGAACTCAAAAATAAATTGAGATTACAAATAATTTTAATTATAAGAATAGTGTATCCTGACTGACAGAATCTTAAGGCTTAACTAATAAACACCTTCCTAGGGATGCATAATGGAATATTAGCACCCACTTCCCAACAGGGTAAGTGTAATGGAGAAAGTACATATAACAGAAGTCCCTATTTGGGAAAGCATTCCTATTTAGGAGAGCGCTTAAGCATGTGCTTAACTCTAAGAATGTGCTTCAGCACTGTTCTGAAGTGGAATTAGGGGGAGGTTTTATTTAGAATACTCTTCTAAAGTGTTACCATTTTCATCCCTTTGTTATGCTGCATTAAAAGTGTATTATAAAAAAGTAGAGTTTTTTAAAACCAAGTTACTTGTTCAAACACGGTTTAAACTCATTTCAGGGCAAAATAGTTTAACCTGTCAATATAGATAGGGTCAAACAGTGTTAACACAGTTAATAAAAGCTGTTTTTAAGTGTAAGTAGTGACCTTTGCTTCAACATGGAATTTAAGACAGTGTTAGCAGAGTTTCCCCCATCCATAAGGGCTGGCCAAACAGAGTTAAAGCCATTTTATTCTCAAGCCATCTCTAGTAACATGGTTTGAATATAAGTGTAGATGTGACCTACAATATCAAGTCAGAAACCAACTACTGTTAGCAGTTATTTCATTTCTTCTTCTTCTTCTTCTAGTTTTCGTCTCCTCTACATGGGGTCAACTCTTCAAGTTCTCTCCATTCCAGCCTGTCCTGAAGCAGTTCCTCAGAAACTCCACAGCTAATCAAATCTTTTTCATGGCATCCATCCATCTAGTTTTGGGTCTTTCAAATCTTCTCTTACCCTCAACTTCTAAGTTGAACATGTTTCCTATATATTCTTCTGATTTTCTTTGCACATGACCAAACCATTTAAGCCTGGACTCTCTCAATTTTCTGTAATTGATGCCAGCTTCATGCTTTCCCTAATTCATTTGTTCTGAACATGGTCCATCCTAGTAACTCCAAGCATCCATCTTAACATTTTAATTTCCACTGTATTCAAGATCTGCTTTGTTAGTGCCTAGCATTTGGAACTATACAAAAATGCAGGCCTAATTACTGTCTTATATATCTTACTTTTCAATTTGATAGGCATTCTCCTATCCCAGATCACTCCACTCATGTCTCACTATTTAGTCCATGCTTTTCCTGTTCTGCTTATAAGTTTGTCATTGTCATTATCCTGTACTACTGAAACTAGGTATTTAAACTTCTGTCAGACTTACAGCAGTTATTTAATTTCTAATGTAAAGTAGCCCAGCAGAAGCAATTCAGTGAGTCACAGAAGTAGCTTCAGGGAGCCCACAGGCCATAGAACTAATTTCAGTCTGTGAGGGAATTATATTTTCACATCTTTTATTCACAGTTTTGCTGTGGAATCAGAGTGACAAAGTCAATAGACACCAATTACTGAACTGCACACATTGATAATACTGGTACTTGTTCCACACAGAGTATAAATATACTAATTCTCACCTCACCATCACTCATATGAGAACTACATGGTTTACAAAATACTAGTATAACATTTCAGAGAAAAGCAGCATTCTTGCCATTGTGTTACTATGAACACTTTTTTCAAACTAATTTTGAAATACGTCTCTTTGTAATAACTATGGAAAATCTGCTCTTCACTTGATACGTTAGGGTGGGCAAAATATCTGGGATTTGTAGTTAAGTTTCCAGTAAATTATGCAGGACAAAATTCCATACAATTTCCTATTTTTGTCAGCATTTTGTTGCTGGTTTCTTTAAAAAAAGAAAGCTCAATATCAATATTATGAACACCAGCAACAAAAAAGAAAAGTCAAAGAGACTGCATACTTTCTTAACATACTTAGATCTGGTGTCTGTTGCTGTCTCAGTCATGACAGAGTCCCTTGGAGTGTTTAGGTGAAATATTTGTGGTAGTCTCCTTTGTTTTATAATCCAAGAATTTGAATATTATGAGCATGCACCTTAGACCAAATTCATCCCTAGTGTAACTTTTCTGAAGCCACATGAGTTACACTAGGGATAAGATTTGCCATGGCGTCTTAGTTTGTTCTATACCTAAACTAATGGTCTTGTCTTTTAGGAGAGTTTCAAATGTATTCATACAATTTCCTTTATGTTTCTTCAAAGGTGTATTACCTGGACCCCATTCCTAATTAGGCTGTCCACCCACCTGATACAGAGTCCATGCAAAATTTTATAGACTCCAGTTTCCTATTTAGGCTTTGGCTACACTAGTACTTTTGCTTTTTACTGACAAACGTGCCTGTGTAGACAGCAGAAGAGCTCTCTCCCACCGGCACAGAGAGACTACACAGGCTGTAAAGTCTGTAGCGTAGACATAGCCTTAGGATGTTGATAGCTATTAGACCCCTATATGTGACTTTCTCTTATGTCCCTCTAAGTTCTTAAAATAAATATCATTCAAATTTTTACTCAGAGGACTGGTTGGGCATGAGATCACCAAAAAGACTCAGGCATCATAGATGTGTGAGGTTTTGAATTTTGTTGGCTTTATTTCTCAGTCTCCTAGCCATCATACAGAGGCCAATGATATGTTTGCAAGAGCCAACTCCATCTGGCAATTGAAAAAACACCATATGTTAAGGTTTATTGCACTTGGGTGGCGCTCTTAGTACCATGCTTCTTCTTACCTTTCAGTCACCCCACTTTCTTTCTCACAGCTACCTTGTTTCCTACCTCTTTTCAGCCACCACTACTTCTGATCTTCTGCAGGCCTCCCTGTGGAGAGAAATGTTACACAATTTTGTTAGATTTTATTGGACTTGTAGAAAGTGAGTGATGCATAAAATGTAAAAAAACTTAATGGGTTGCAAGCTCCTATCACAAATGATTCTCCTCCCATCAACTCAGTCTTAACACTGAAAAAATTAAAGAAAGTGTACACAGTCTAAAATGAAAGACAATGTGTGATGGCTCCTAGCAATGGAAAAACAAACAAACAATAAAAAGGTTTCAGTCACCAGGAGACAAAGCAGCTTCCATAATTTTCAAATACCAACCAGCAGCATCAGATACCTTATATAAATATAGATCATGTGCACCTAGCATTTCTGAGTTGCATGCCATATCATTGTTTTTATAGTAGGCCTCTTATTTATGTATTCACCATCAGATAGAAGAAACCATTCCTTCTAAGACCAAAAGCCCTCTTAAAAGTATAGATCAAGATTTTCTAAAGTGACTAATTTTGGGTGCTGACTTGAGATTCTTTAATGTGGTCAGATTTTCGGAAGTGCTGAGCTGCCATCCTGTGCAAATCAGGTATCTCAGGTTGGGAACCTAAAATCACTATTCATTGGCCACAGAGCATTTTAAATATCTTTCATACTGGGTATACGCCTCCTTGATGCAGGCTAGTATTTGAAGAGCTCAGGGTTTCTGTAGGACACACTGAAAACAAAAGCAAGTTATACCCTTTCCCCTCTCCTCAAAACAAAACAAAAAGCACACACCAGAACATTCCCTCTACCCAGATTAAAAGAGAAAATTTCAAAGCTTCTGGCCAGCAAGAAGAACAAACTATATCCATTCCCTGCAACTAATTCATATATATTCCCAACCTACACTGGCAGTGATCTCCATTTCTTGTCACATGCATTTCTATTAATTTTATCCGGGCAGTTATCAGACACAAGCCGCACACAAAACATATCGTGCTATCTCCTCAGGCTCTGATGTCCCGCACACACTTGGGCAATGGCATCAAAAGATTAGACTGTAATAAGTTACAACCTTCACACTCACCCTATTTTCCTAAGTACAGGGCTGATAAGATCATTTAATTGCATTTCCCTCATGAAATCTTGTGACAGGAATACATATTAACATTGGTTACCTTGCAAGCACATTAATGCTTATGAGAAATCTTGTGATGGATTACAAATTAACACCTATGTCACTATAGTATGTATCTCATAGAGAAAAATATCCATTCCATATATCATATTCTTTGTAAAATGCACTGGACATGCATGTTATTTAGTGATGCACACAATAGGTTGAACTCTTTAGCCTATTTATATTCACATTTTACAATGTGCAAATCTGGTTCGCACAATAGTGATAAGTGAATGCCACTGGTAGTACCAAGTAATGGAGCTCTAGATGAATATAGTGCAGAGGCACTAGAGAGATGAAATCAACCCCTGAATCCCGGCCAGTGAACAGGGCTCCTGCCTCCCCATGGCTACTAGACTCATCTAACCTAGTGTGGATCACTTAATAATTGCCCTGTTCTGTTCATTCCCTCTGAAACATCTGGCACTGGTACTGTTGGAGACAGGATACTGGGGTACATGGACCATTGGACTGCCCTGGTGTGACATACCAGAATACAATCCAGACTAATGAGCAGCTGTGTCACCCTACCTTGCAACTTTGGGTGCCTTACAATGCCCAGTTGAAGTAGCTGCCACCTGGGCCACTAACAAACAGTCTTCCAGCATACAAGCCGCACCCTGGTTATTCTGCAAGTAACCCCAACACAGCCCCAGTCCCAGATTTTTCTCTTAGAAACGTATGTCCTGGACAGTACAAATTATATTAGCCCTCTCCTGGACAGTACAAATTATATTAAGAGAATAATATGTACACAGTTTGTCATCCCAAATGGAGTTATCTAAACACATCAATTTAAAGAAACTGGATTAGATAAAACAATTAAACAAGTGTAATAATTATAAAGAGAGATTTTAAGTGAGTACAAGTAACGAGGCATAAAAGTCATAAATGATTGCAAAAAAAATAAAGATAAGATGTTTATAGATGACATTCTGTACAAACAAAACGTGTTAATGTCATCATGCATGTTATGGGTTGTTGACGTATGGGTTGCTAGAGGGCTTTCCCTTCACCCCCTCTCTTCCCTGGTACTTGTCACACAGACAGCGAGCAGCAGAAAACCAGAAGTCCAAAGTGCAGACAGTGTGATGTTTATTGGGGTTCGTTTCCAAGCAAGCATATTCTGAAGCCCTTCACACCAGTCAGACTTAACGCTATATGCTGATAGAGCCTGTTCCCCAGTGTTCTGTTCCCAGCTCTGACCCCACAGAGCGTTTACCCCATGTCCCCCTTCTCAGCTCTGATACTGCAGAGCCTTACCTGTGTCCCTGTTCCCCATTTCCTGTTCCCATTCCCCCCCTTAGCAAGCATGATTCCAATTTCCCTTCCACTTCCTGTTTGACCCCAGTTTAGTAATATTCTCAGCTATACCTTAACCAATCATTTTACTGAAATTTAACTAACCAATCGTAACATATTGTAACATAGTTCTCTAACCAATTATATCCCACTATCCTAATTAACTTACACCTACGAAAATTAATTATACAGCAGACAGAAACAATTAGAGAACCATACACATTAACAATAGAAAAGTGGGGGCCATAAAGATAAACCAGTACAGAAATGAGGGTTTCACAACCACAACCATTGATAAGTGATTTCTTGCCAGACAGGATGTGACCATCTTAAGATCTGTTTTATGTCTGGTGGTGATAGGAAGATGATCCTGTCCTGATAGTGCCCAAATGCCCGATACCACCTTATTTCAATGTGACTGGTTTGGGATGTGAGGATGTCACCATATGTTTCCCAGCTTATGGTCGCCCCAGCTGCTTAGCCAAAGGCCTTAGCCTAAGAATAAGGCCTTAGACTATCCTAGTGAGAAACGGCCCATACACAGTCAGACTTGTGATTTTGATTCTTTGTTTTATACCTCTATAACTAGCTAAGTAATAAAAATAAACCTAAATTCTTAAAGTATAGGCCTTTACAAGCAGGCCTGAATATCTATATTCTACCAATGTATAAGCACTCAGAACGAAACTCTCACCTCATCCAACCTGTTGTTAAAGGGATTTTGTAAATTAAAGAACTTCTGATGGAAAGTGAAACATTTCTGAGGTTCTTTTGTATTGCAAAGCAGCCACACAAAAGGAGGGTTGACATGGCTCACCTTTGGAAGCTATGTGGTTCATGGTGAGAAGTTTTGGGCTTAGGGTTATCCCCAGTTAAGTTCTGGGGCTGAATCAGAAGCAAAGAACAGTTTGTGGTAAGCAGGGAGAGTCCAAAAAAGACAAAGGCCCAATACGTTTTGGTGATAGAGCAGTGACTTTTTAGCTAAGATTTCTGCAAGAGGAAGCTGCTTGGCTGTTAGAGTTTGTGACTACCTCTGTTCAAAGGAAACACAACTGATTATGTTCTTTAAATAAACAAATTAGACTATGAAAATACCCCAACTCTGTCACAAATTTCTCCATCAAAGGGAAACTAACCTACAAAGCCCCAAATTCTGCTATGGTCAATGGAGGGGTAATGATATTAACTCTGATCATGTTTTTTTTTTCCCCCAAGCAGCAGTTCATACATCTGTCTTACCATCAAAACATTTCCCCTGATATCCAGGCTCAACTCATTTCAACTTTAAGTCACTAATCTTACTGATGTCAGCTGACAAGGATTGCTTCCTGTGGGGTAGATTTTCAAAGGTATAGATGGCACCTACCTCCCTTTGACTTTCAAGAGAAGTTAGGCAGGCCCTAAACCCTGTCCATGGCTGGGTTTGAATAACGGGAAGTAGGCCTGAAGCCACACCGTCTTGGGCTGTCATCTTGTCAGATTTCATAAACAAAGCAACATCAGGCCTTGAATGGGAGACCTCCAATCAAAACCAGATGCTGCAGGAATGGGTGTTGGTGACTCCATAACTGGCACACTTACTTCTGAGTTGGTACTGAATCCAGTTCATGACACAGCAAGGTACTAACAGGCATTGCTGGAGGTGCTGCCTTTCGAATGTGATATAAGTAAAAACTCTGACTATTCCTAGCCATTAAAGGTATGCATTTTTAAAAATTTGGGGAAAAAAGAACTTAGGTCCAAATAGTCAAAGACAAACGTGTGTTCATAAATCAGCTACTGCTTCCAGAAATGGGGTTTTATATATACCTGATGGGACTGTGCATGCAATGGACAGGTTTGTTTGCACGAGTGTGCATGTATTTTTTCAAATGAGATGCAAGTCTGTTTCTTCATAATGGTGATTCACAGATCCTAATTGCTTTCTGTAAGAGTAGGGGCATTGCCTCTTCCAGGCTGCTTGTTAGTCATATTTTCTACAAAGACAATGCTAGTGACGATTAGGGTTGTGCTGCATATTAATTTGTCTTATTTGTATTTGGCCTTTCTTATAGGATTTTTTCCTTTTGCTCTTTTCTATTCCCCCTTTCTCTTTTTTGGGGGGGGAGGGATGAAGAGTAATGTTCATTTTCTAATATAATGAATTAAATTTCTTTATTTAGAGATAAAAAAGATTACAAAAATTATTTGAAAAAGTCTTGTGCCCTGGCTAAGCCACAACAGAGCTAGACTAACTTTCCCGAGTTCAGTCTCAATGGACTTCACGAAGCAGACAATTCAGAGTCCATTTTTTTGGGTTTGAAACCAATCAACTCCTACAGGTGTGCTTGAAGAGTTGGCCTTAGGGAATGCCCATGGCCACCTTTCTTGCCTCAATACCTGGACTCCTTTAACCCTACCTCATTGGTGTGAGAGAGTCTGGTCACCTTTTTTCCTTCAGAGTTTCTTCAGGAAGCACAGGCAGCTGCAACTCCAGAAGGATCTTGATGGAATCATAGAAATGTGGAGCTGAAACAGACCTGGAGAGGTCCTCTAGTCCATCCCCCATGCTGAGTTAGGACCAAGAGAACCTAGACAACCCTGACAGGTGTTAGTCTAATTTGTTCTTAAAAACCTCCGATAATGGGGATTGCACAACCTCCCTTGGAAGCATATTACCCATCCTTATACTAAGAAAGTTTTTCCTAATATCTAATCTAAATTCGCCCTTGCTGCAGATTAAGACAATTACTTTTTGTCCTATCTTCAGTGGACATGGAAAACAATTGATCACTATCCCCTCTGTAACAGCCTTTAACATATGAGAAGACTGTTATTAGATCCCCACTCAGTCTTCTTTTCTCATGACTAAACATGCCAAGTTTTTTAAATCTATCTTCACAGGTCAGATTTTTTAAATCTTTTCATTACTTTTGTTGCCCTTCTCTGGACTCTCTGCAGCTCACTCACATCTTTCTTTAAGTCTGGTGCCCAAAACTGGGCTTCTCCAGTAGAAGCTACACCAGTGCCAAGTGGAGCAGAACAAATACTTCCAATATTTTTCTTATGATGTTCCTGATATTACACCCCAGAATTATATTTTCCCTTTTGCAACTGCATCACATTGTTCGGTGATTTCCAATTTATGATCCACTGTACCCGCCAGATCATTTTCTACAATACTGCTGCCTAGCTAGTTATTCTCCATTTGTAGACGTTCATTTAGTTTTCCTTCCAACTTGTAGTACTTTGCACTCATCTTTATTGAATTTTGTCTTGTTCATTTCAGATCAGTTCTCCAATTTATCAAGGTCCTTTTGAATTCTAATCCAGTCCTCCAAAGTGCTTGCAACCCTTCCCAGCTGGATGTCATCTGCACATTTTATAAGCATACACTTCACTCCATTATTTTAATCCTCAATGAAAATATTGAATAGCACTCATGAGGCACCTAGATAAGTGCAATTATTTCCATCCGTTCACATAGTCTTTTGGCAGCACAAAAATGACTGATCCCCCAGAATGTGTCATAGGTGTGGAAAAAACTCCCTTGCTATGAATTCTACTGAGCTGGCTGAAGACAGTACATCACAATCATTAGCACAGTCACTGAGGGCTTCTCCAAGCTGCCTAGCAACTTTGGATTAGACAATTAGGAATCTTTTCCCATTTTTGCTTTCAAATTTTTGTACATGTCATTTTCAGAAATGCTTTTTCCAGTGTTTAGATCAGGCAGTTAGATGTCTAATTCTCCAACTGAAAATGCAAATCCAGTTTTGTACACATTTTTTTTTAGAAAAATTAAATGATACCATCTTGACTTAACAGAGTATGGTTGTTTGTCTGGTATAAATCTGCATATTGCTCAGCAACTGAAGGCAGTCAACTTTAGCAAGGGCAATTCCCATATGCGCTAATGCATCTTGTCATATCTTATAATCTATTTATGGCAGGGACCATCATTTATTCTATATGTGATCCTCATTGGTGGTCTTTAGGCACTACCACAATACAAATAATAACTAGTAATAATAATCTGGGTAACATCATTTAAAAATGTCTCTCATTAGGAACTCATTTGTATTACTTTCATTATAGAATAATGTGTTCATTTAATGCATATGTGAACATCATAGTTGCTTCCCTCAGTGTTTTTTGTTGTTGTTTTGGCTAAAGCTAGTTAATACTTAAAATGCTTCTAAATACAGCTGTTGAAGAAAATCTTTTTCTTTTTCTGTTTCATATAACATGCCTTCTCCTGGACCCTAAACAAACGGAACACATGAAACACTGGTAAGACATGCATAAAACCTAGCTATGGCATTGGCAACACATTTTTTCCCAGTGCCCTGTCATTACTGATTCATTTGCCATGCTCAGTACTAACACTCATCACATAAAAGCATTTGGCATAACATGAGTCTCAATTGTGTATTTAGAGGGAAATAACTCATAGCTAAAGAACTAGGCCAGCCATTCTTCAAAATTATTCCTTATAACACAGCCGATTGTTGTTTCTTATACTTTGGTTATGTGAGCATAACAACCCACACATGCCAGTCACACGGTGATTCCAATTAGAGTACATGACTGGAAAAGCACTTATGAAGAGTACCATTTCATATGATGTGTCAAAAAAAATCTTATTTCTTGTTAGAACTAGTAGTGAAATATTATCCCAAACAATCTATACAAGCAAAAGTCTTAGTAGACTAATTGCTAATATTTTAGGTCTGTTGTAACAACTATTCGGAAGATAGCATCTTTTTAAACAGCCTTTTAATCTCTGACTCAGTGTTGCTCTGCTGTTACGTGTCCCTGAATTTGTATGCTTATGATTTAAAATTTTTGATTAAAGGGACTTGCAACCAAATTAGGACTGGATGGATGATAAAGAGATGAAAATAATGCCTGACAAGTATTCAAGTCAAACGTACATTTTTTAAAAAAACTGAAGGTAATTAATAGTCTCCTTTCTGAAAACAAGATTTTTTTTCTTGATTTTACATTTTTTTTAAAGACTGTTCTTGAGCACTGTTTCTCAATCCCTAACATGCCTATCAGTGCTGAGGTTTCAAGCAGTTGTGGCTTGTATGCTACTTGATGGCGTTACAAAAGCTCTTTAGAATTTAGACTTTCTATGTATTTGCTTTGTGTCCTTGTCAGGCAGTTACAGTGATATGGGACCAATCTGCTCTCAGTCTTTAAGTGAAGTCAGTAGTGGGCTGGGAACATGACTTTGCAATTCAAAATGTCCTCAGCTGGGAAAGTTGACTAGAGTTCCTTTTTAGCTAACTTTAGGACCTGCCACAAGTCCCAATTACTTTATTGGTTTATTTAGCCTTTGTGGGGCCCTTGATTTTTCTTCTTCCTCATAGTCCATTTCTTTCTTTTCTTTGTAAGATTGGGGAACTAACATATTTGGTAATGAAATGGATTGCCTGATGGCCACTGGGTTTGCTGCTCTTGTCCTTCTATTATTACTTTATTTTCACGTTTAGTGACACTTTTAACAAACAATATATACCAAATCCTATTTGTTTAATCTTAACAAAACACAGAAAAGGGAAAAAAGAAAGAAATACAGTAATTTTCCTTTAGCTTCTTAACTCAGTGTACATCTACCTCAAATATGTGCCAGTCTATTTCACAGTTACATTCACCCTTTTCTTTTGCTATAACTTGGAAATTGTCCCAACATTACTATAGTGTTATCTACCAATTTACTTTCCAGACCAAAGGACAAATCCTTGGGACTCACTATTTTGCACCCAGCTCAACTAAGTCCACGTATCAGCCAGAAAACAAGGACATTGGGCCTTATTCTCATTTACAGTAAGGACTCATTACACTGCTCTAGTGAATGTAAATGTAATTTTGGCCAATTTAAGGTCCTTTTACATGGCCAGAGAGGGGAAAAGTGTCTTAATATCAATGAGACTCTTGCCTTGCATTTTTAATTTATCTTTTGACTTAGAGACAATGTGCTTTACAAAAATAAAGTGCCAATTTGTTATGATTTCTAATTGTTATCTGTTCATTTTACTAGTGCCATAGAAGAGCAAAAATAATATTTGGTTTCCTATTAGTTTGTCCAGTTGAGAAATATTTTATGCACTGGTGTACTTGTCAATATAACATGGCTGCCTTTGGTTCACAGCACTGACAAAGGAATAGACACATGTATGGGGTATCTAACGGTGAGTTAATTCCTGCCACAGAAAGCTCCAGGGAGCTCAGGTGTTCCCACCAACAAGGCGTGAATTTTTAAAACTGTTTTCTCGGAGATAGATTGGCAAACCATCATTAAAGGTGGACTGCAAAGCTAAAATGGGAACCAGTGCCTTTGAAACTAAAGATGACACTTTTATAATATCACAGATTGAAAGCCCATCACTTCCTTCTTTCCCCTGCAAACCTCCAATTTTGCCCTTAGACATAGAGAAATCCTAGAGAAAGTAGAACATGAGCTAACAACTTCACTTCATCCATGCTTTAGGACAGAATACTACAGCATGTAACAGCACTATTTCTTGAGCCATTTCTGTAGATCTTTGAAGATATATAAGTAAGGAATGATACTTATCCTTCTCAGAAGTCATGTATCAAGTGAAATTGCTCACAGAGTCTTCCTGTTCTAGCAGTCTACTGAGTCTGAGGATAGCAGAGATGGTGAGGATTCCATCTCTGTAATAACAGTAATGCGTCCTTGTGTTTCAAACTCTCTTTAAATTTTTTCCAGAGATGTTTATGTGGTATTTACACAGCAACACAAGGCTCATGCTTGTATAATCACCACTTTGAACCAGCCACATGGAAAATAAATGGATTAAGTAAACTGGTAACAAGAAATAGTAGGTAATGACAACCTTTGTATTCTTGAGCATTGGCTTACCATCACAGTGTACTGTCACCGCAAATCATAATTGAGAGTAATATTAATAAAATATGCATCTGCAAATTAGTGTTGCTAAACTATCATGGAAATAAATGAAATAAAGCTGCAGTGCTTACATCACACTGGCATTTAGCGTTATAATGTTTGAATGTATGACTGGTGGGCCTGAGCCTACTGTCATGAAAATCTATGGGATTTTTGCTATTGAAATCCACAGAAGCAGGATCAAGCCCAGTACATCTAAATATAACATACACATGTTAAAGATACCTTTATTCTATCTCCAGTGTAATGATGACGTATACATGAAATAGAGAACTAATATTAAGCCTACTGAATGAAAAGGATGTCTTCTAAGGGTATGTGGTGTGTACGTGTGTGTATGTATATATCTATATCTATATATATGGGCAGTCCATTTCTGTGTGAAATACGGAGAAGAGTATTCCTGAGGGTGCAGTGTGTTGAGGGGAAGTGACAAATGCAGACATTTTGAAGTCACTAGGGCTCTTCTTTGGCACAGGGATCTGCCTGTGTGGACCCTGCCTGTAGGGTCCGAGCCTTGGATCTTGCAGTTGGATCAATGTGAAAGGATACTGACACCATTAACTTAAATGGGTCTCCGCTTACGGAGTTAATGGTGTCAGTATCCTTTCACATTGATCCAACTGCAAGAGTTCTATACAAGACTGGGGACTAAGGCAGTGACACACTTGAGCACATGCTTAACTATAGGCATAGGATTACTCACACGCTTAAAATTAAACATGCTTAAGTGCTTCGTTGGATCGGGATCTAAGATAGCACACTTCATTGTTTGTAAGACTCTTTCACACTGGAACAAAGTAGAGCAACACATTTAAAAAAAAAAGGAAATTATGATTGTAAAAGCACAAAAACTGACAAGAGGAATTGGGAGCTGGTTTAGAACTCGAAATTACTTTAAACTCATAGTCTGAAATTAACTGGATTTCTCTTTATTAACTTCCAGTAATAGGGTTTTTGTTTGTTTTTATGGAACTAATTATTGAAAACAGATCATCTCCTTTGCTGGGATAACTGTTACAAATTTGTATTTGTGTGTTCTTTCAAAAGGATAGAATAGCTGGAAAGTTGCCAATATTTATTTCATTACAATGGAATTCCTAAGACATTAAATCCAAATTAATATTGAAAAAGCTTGTTAATTTGTTGTTGCAGTTAATGCCAAAGTAGTTAATATCTTTTGAATGTATTGTAATTTATTGTAATGATGTTTAACTCAACCCAATAAGAAACAAACAAAAACAAAAAAACCTCCCTAAAAAACAAAACAAAATCTGTCACAGTGCAAGAAAATACTTTACAAATTTACCATAAGGTATATCATGGTGAAGAATACTTACAAATAACTGGCTAGTTCCTCAGCTAAAAATTGGCACAGACCCATTTACTTCAACTGATTTATACTGTTTTATGACAGCAAAAGTATGGCGGTTGCTTGAAAATGTATATCTGTTCTCAGAAAAACTTTCAGAAGACCTCCAAGCTGCTCTAAAATCTGAAACCTACTCAAATGGGATGTGGCCCTAAAACCATAAAAATATTGTAAGGGTTGTCTTGTGAATTCTGAATATTCATATTTAGAAATCCATCTATTTATCACCAAGAGAATAATACTAATATATAATCATCACCTGATATAACACACACACACACATATAAAACTACATTAAAAGGACACTATTAAGGTTGCAAAGTCAAGCACACAAAAGTTAGAAAATGCCAGAATGAAGGTTCCCTGTGTGAGCTTAACTTGTTCTTTTGTGCATATGTATTATGATACACTCTTTAATTACATGAACACGTTCTATTTTTCCACAGGACCCTAGCCTCAGTCAGTGCACTGCATGGATGGGACTCATTTAATGAGGAGCTCTTTGATACTTTGTTTTCGTCTTATTGCTCAGTGTGTGGTCCCATGCCTTTTACTGTAAACTATTGAAATATTGCTCTGAAGACAGAATGTTTCATTTCCTTATTGAGCTTCCCATCACTTCATCTCTGCCCTCATAACCAAACTGTCTCTTCTTCTGATGAATACAAGTTTCCTTGAAGACAGGCTCAGCTCCTAAGTTTCCCGCCATTTCTTAGGCAGCAGCAATGGCATCTTCAAATCCGTTGTCTCTGTAGGCCACAAAATAATCAAGGCAGCTCCTTACTATAGTATCTGAATGCTTTGCAAACATTTTTTCCCCACAACACCACTGTGAGGTGAGGATGGTGGCATTATCCCCATTTGACAGATGGGGAGCTAAGGCATAGAGAGATTTTGGTCAAAAGTATTGACAAATTTTAGGTGCCCAACTTGAGACACCTCGGATATGATTTTTCAGAGTATTTGGCATAATATAGCACTTTTAATATTCAAGACCAGCTCCCATTTACTTCATTTGCAGCTGTGAGTGCTCAGCACTTCTTGTGTCTCAAGTCAGTGTCTTGTGTCTCAAGTCAGGCAGCCAGAAAATGAGGAATGCACGTGAAAAGTTTGGTTTCAGTGAGTTGCCCAGCATCATGTTAAAACTCTGTGGTAGAAGCAGGGAGAGAATGCATTTCTCCGGGGCAGCATTCACCTGTCTTAACCATGAGACCATTTTTTCTCTTCCTGAAATCCCATGCCTCATTTATCACATATCTTCCAACATCTGCCACAAATAAGTCAGGGGTCCTACAATTAACACTCACTTTCAGTATACAAGTCTGATTAATTCCCAAAGGTCCATGCTGTGCACTAAATGAAAGGTTCTGTGGAAAAAGTAGTATTTGATCATGGAATTAAAGACTGAATGATAATATATATGTGCAAGTCGGCCAAATTAAGGTTGCATAGGCACCCTTAATTCTGACATTTCCTAACTTAAGTGCTTGACTTTACAGCCTTAATATTGTTTTAACTGTGTGTGTGTGTAATTTCTTGTGTTTTTTTTTTAAAGTAAACTGAAGGAAACAGAAATCCCAACATATGGCATCATAGTGACATCTAAGCTGGGTTGGAACCTTTCGATCCACCACACAGACCTCTGCCCCTTGAGCTAACATAGCAACAGAGCAATAATAAATTGTCATTTTGTATTTGGAGACCCACACTTTGCCAGAGATGTTTGCTGACAGCAGAGGAATGATGAGACTCAGAAATCTTGGGTTATACTCCATAGTCTGGAGGGGGATGTGCTCCGATAGCAGAGACTTTTCTGCCCATTTCCCCAAAGCTTGTCGCTTTCAGCCTGTCCCAGTCCTGTTTCTTCCCTACCTCTGGCTCATTGTCTCAGTCCCATTATCCTCACCTACCCAGTTCTAGTCTTTACTTCTCTGGCTTCTCATCCTATACCCAGTTTCTTTTTCCCTTGCCTAGACAGTCCCAGTCTTCCCCTCAGGGGGCGGTCTTTATCCAAGTCCCTATTTCCCAATGACTTCCAGTCTCTACCCCCCACCACACATAGTCCAGTCTCCTTGTCCAACCAATTCCAATTCCACTACCCACCCCCGACCCCAGCTTCTGATACCATTTGTCTCCAAGGCCGGCCCTAGATCAAATGGCCCCCCAGGCTAGGAACATCTTTGGCACCCTCCCCTTCATTTGTTAAACTTTTGAATACCTTATTCTTACTGTATTTGTAAGTCCATTTCATGACTCTGTATGATTTGAATGCACAATTTATCCCTGTCATATCAGATGATAGATTTGCACAGTAGGATCTGTAAATCTGTATTTATTCATGCCATATATAAGCAAATAAAAAAGTTTCCTCTAACCATATAGAAACTTTTTAATTTTAATAATAACTGAAATGTTCTAACATTAAGAAATTGAACCATGCAGCAACACTGAGTGAACCAGTATTAAATAGTGTTATAGCAGGTGACAGCCTTAGAATGTTAACCCAAGTCCTTTAATTCAAAAGGTCACTTTCCTTTCCTTTCACAAACTGAAGCACAGCATCAGAGAGATCCAAAGACTGGCCAACGGCTTTTTTAAGCAATAAAATAGCAAGCGATGTCAGTCTCTTGTCGGCCAATCGAATATATGTTTTAAGTGGAACACTCTCCACTTGTGACTATGACTGAGAGTGTGAGCAGAATCCTCTATCCACACATTAAGAAAAGTGTCCTTCAGCTCTGCATCATGAATGAATCGGAAAACTTGGAGTGGAGAGTGCTTCCCATGTTGCAAAATGTGACGGATGTTGTCCAATTTGATATAGAGGTCTTTATCATTGACGGCTGAACATTCCACATGTGTCAGCATTTGGTGAAGGTCTGTACAATTGTTCAAGAGTGTTTTCCTGTCCACTGGCAGCTTATTAAGGTCATGCAACCTCCCTCAAGACTTTTTTTGGTGCTTCATTTGTCCAAGTCCGTCTTTGATGGACACTCAAGCAGCGTCAATGAGGGAGTAAAAAAAGTCCCTCTTGAATTTTTCTTCCAAGCTTCCCATCACTTCATCTCTGCCCTCATAACCAAACTGTCTCTTCTGATGATGAATATAAGTTTCCTTGAAGATAGGCTCCTAAGTTTCCTGCCATTTCTTAGGCAGCAGCAATGGCATCTTCAAATCTATTGTCTCTGTAGGCCACAACAAAATCAAGGCAGATCCTCATCAAAGTAGTAGCAGTTATGATGTCCACTGACTGAGTTTGTAATGCCTTGCTTACAACATTTACTTGGAACAGGATATTGTGCCAAACCATAACTGAGACCAAAAATTTGAAGTGAGAGATCTGGTTTGCCAGGTTTTACACCTTGTGGTGGATTCTGGCCTCGGCTTTACTCGACTGCATCAGTTCCATGAGGGCATCATAAACTTCAGTCACTTGGTACCTCACTGGCTGTACCCTGTCAATATGGCTCTCTCAGAGAGTGTCACTTAGCAGCTTCACGATTAGATTTGAAACATTGTCCATGAGGATTTTACCCTGGCAGTTGATGTTGAAAATAGGGTACATATATTTTGCAGTACTCCAAGGAGAGATACTGAATCTAAAGAATATGACAGTGCATCTGACACAATCAGGTTGAGGGAATGGCAGTCACGATGCACAAAGAAAGCTCTTGGATTCAGTACCAGGATCCTTGCCTGGACACCACTGTTTCTTTGTTTCATATTTGCGCTGTTATAATCTTGACTGTGTCAGTTCTGAAGCATTATTTTATTCTCATTCAAAATCTTCATAACCAGTTCTGTTAGGCCTTTTCCAGTAGAGTCGTCCACAGACTGGAAACAGATAAAGTGTTCCTTTACTTGGATACAGACATCCTCATCATAAACAAATCTTACTGTAAATGGCATCTTTTCACTGTGACTAACGTTGGGAGTGAAGTCCTTTATTACAATATAGTACTTCACTTTGCTGAGCCACATCAATATGTTATCAAGCACCTTCTTTGCCATAAGTTCAATCAATTCATTTTGAATTGTTTTGCTGCAGTAATGGTCCATAGCTTGTTTACGAATTACTCGATATAGGTGCTTATGCATGACATCATCATATTTCCCAAGAAGCTCTGCGAAACAGAGAAAATGACCATTATGTTCGGTGAACAACTTATCTGAGTCACGGAAAGTCAGATTATTATTTGCAAGGAAAAGGGTAATTGAGATCAGACGCTTGAGCTCGTTCATTTAATGGTGTGTTTCTACATTAATAATGCACTGGTTTTCTACATCTGTGCATTTATTCAACTTGAGCCTAGACTTGACATCCATCCTTTTGGAGTAGTTTGTAGAATGGCCAGGTGACTTTTCATGTTGCTTCAGAGCATCAGCTAAGTTATGCTGGTAATTGTTCCCAGAAAGCACAAGCAACGATTTGGCATTCTTGTCAAATATTTTGCAACCAAACCAGAACACTTTGTCAGTTGGTTTTGAGTAAACTAGCAACACCAATTCAGTTTGTGACCATTCTCAAGCACTCTTTCACAGTGTGACTTTGAGAAGTGTCACTTCTGCTCATTATCAGAAACATCATATCCTCAGTTTTTCCTGGCTCGTTCAAAATTGTATGATGAGTATCAGCAGAGTTTAGGATCTCTGACCATAAAGCAGGATTTGAAATATTGATTTGTGGTGCGCAATTTTTCTCACTAGTGTTTCTGTCATCATGCAAGGCTAACTTTTCTTTATCATTTTTCTCTCCGTTTTATGTAAACCAAATTTTTCATTGTCATTACTTTGTTTTTCATGTGAGCCACAGTCTTCCTTATCATCACTCTCCTTTACGCCGCCAGGAAAACTGGATGATTCTCCATCACTTTGCTTACATTTTCATTCCTTATCTTCAGGTAAATATGCTAATACTTTCCTAATAGGATTTCCATCATTTACGCTTCATTCCTCAATTTATTGTGCACTGGAATAATCGCTATTGCCTACAGTAAACTCTGTAGCTGATTGTTCTGAAGTTAAACTGGACTCCATTTGGCAATGGATTGTCTTTTGGGTGCTCATCTTTCAAATCTGTTCATCTGGGTTGTCACTTCAAATATTCATCATTATGGACTATGGTTTTTCTGATATTGTTACTGTCCTTGTATCCAGAATAAGGATTAATCAAATGTGATCACATCTTCTTCATTCACACATATATTTATTTTTCTGCTATAGATGTCTGCAGCCTTTTTAAAAAATTCTTCCCTTCTCCCTTACAGTTTAAATGGCTTACCTTATATCCTGAACACCTCTTACTATACCTAACAGGCTTGCTACTGACGTTGTAGCACAGCAAAGTCCCTAAGCTAGATTGCATCTGAGGTATTTTATTTTGTCTGTGTTTTCTCTCATTGTTTCCCATATAGTTCTTTATCTGCAACTGAGCAGCTGATGTGTATTTTTTCACTTGCATTTTTGCTAGATCACTGCTTCTGTATGTCTACAGCACATGATAATTTAGTTTAGGCTCTCCCAACATCTTAGTTCTTGCGCCTGCATCTTTGATGCCCAGCAGTGCATGTTGACATATCTGCATGCTGCTCACTGCTCAAAGTCCAGACTATGCCTGGGGCTGTAGGCTCTGCTAGCTTTGTGAAATATTGATCTGTGGGCTCTGTGTGTCCTTGATCTGCTGTATTATATGCAGAGGAGAAAAAATCATCCCTGGGATAACTTCAGTGACTTCAGAGGAGTTACCATAGGGGTAATTTGGCTGATAGTGCAGATACAATATTCTAGGATTGCTGAGAGTGTGTTTCTTCAGCCTGTCAAGTATCTGTAACATCCTATTTTTCTGAGTCTGACTATATGAGTTGCTAAGTGAGCAATTACTAGATGTAAGTAAGAAATTCCAGTTTCTCTTCTATAGCTCAGGTGCAAATGTGTACCTTCGTTATGGTGTCTGGATGTTCAATTAGCAACCAGGTCTCTTTTGCATGTTACAGGGGATGGAACTAGAAAGCCATTGTTTTTCCTTCTGAGGTTTCCCAACAGAGCTCAGCTCTTAGTCATTTCAGCTCTTAGAGATTTCAGTAGGTAGTGGGGAACCTCACTGCTAGTGCAGCCTCTGCATTATCTTTCACTGCAATGCTGTCTGCACATCATGTGTAAAGCTTAGGCCCTAGACCTGTTCTTCAATGATTTCATGTCTAGTAATCCCTGGACAGAAACAAGAACTTTCAGTTGAGTCTGATCAGCTCTGTTCTTAAACACTGGAGAGGGGAGAGTCAAATGATGTCTAGGATTTTTTAAGCAGAGTCCACACCACCTGCTAGAAACACCTATCCTGCCCTTCTCCAATTTTCACTGGGATTTGGCATTCCTACACCCCTGCTTAGCAAGTTCAGTTTAGGGGGGACCCCCCTCAATCAGGGCATGCTTGGTACAGTTTCGCAGCCCTTCATTCATACAATAAGGATAGCAACATTTTATTACCCTGACATTCAATACTACAGTGAATTGTAACACAAAAACCAGACAAAATTGATCATTCTTTGCTGTATACCTAGGCAGAGTAGGTGTATATATGCAAATACTGTGTGAAGTCTTGTCCCCTAGTTCATCTAGAGACCTGGCTTACACATGTTCAGAGTCCAGGATTTGTGCACGCACAATTTACTGAAAAATAAAGACAATGATTTCAGTGAAATTAGACGAGGGAGGAACTGAGCTAAGTAATAGACCATGAGCAACAATCAGCATGTGTTTATGAAGAGTAAATCTTGTCAGGCAAACATAACTGTTTAATTTTGATAGAATTATGAAATTAGTGGATGGAAAGGAGGCAGTAATTGTAATATTTTTCATGTCATTATAAATTATTGCTTGAATAATTATTCCAAATTGGCTTGGCTTGGAAGGCTGTCATGTAGACTGAAAACTATAAACAAATAGGGTACTCCAGGGACTGGCTTTAGGATTGATCATATCTATCATCTTTGCTCTGGAATAGGATATAAAACAGTGGTGGGCAACCTGCAGCCCACAGGTTGCCCACCACTGATGTAAAGAGTAGGGTAATGAAATTTACAGATGACTTGTGACCAGCAGTTAGGACAGAGGAATAAAACAAAAGGGTCTAAAGAAACTGGAAAAATGGACAGAACTAACAAAATGGAATTTAGCTTGGAAAAATTACAGTTAATATGTCTGGTGGAAATACATGGAGCTAGTGAGAAAAGAAAACCAGTAAAGGGAAATCATACCTCATCAATCTTAGAATTCTTTGAGGGGGTCAATAAACAAGAGGACGAAGGTGATCAAGTGGATATAGCATATTTGGACTTTCAAAAAGCCTTTGACAAGATCCCTTACAAAAAGCTCTTAAGCAAAGTAGACAGTCATGGGTAAGACTACAATTTTGTCATGGAGGTCACGGAAGTCACAGAATCTGTGACTTTCAGAGCTCTCCATGACTTCAGTCCCAGCAGCTGGGAGCTGTAGGGTCCCACCGTCTCTCACAGCGGCAGAGAGCTGTGAGGTAACCCCGCCACCTGAGGCAGTGGAGTCCCCAAGCTCCCAGCCACCATGGGCAACAGGGGGATCTCTGCATCTCCCTAGCTATTGTGGTGGCAGAGGGGTCCTCACAGCTCCTCAGCCATCACGGTGGGGCAAGGGGACCCCCACAGCTCCTAACCCACATGGGGAGCAGTGGGACCCCTACAACCACCAGCCACTACAGGGGGATCCCTGCAGCTCCCCAGGGCATACCTGAAACTCCTGGCCCCCTTGACGAAGGGACAGGGGAACCCCCACAGTTCCCCATCCCATGGCTGGACAGGGGGATGTCTGCAGCTCCCGGCTACCATGTATGTGGGAGAAGATAGGGGGATCCCAATAGCTTCCCACCACCACGGGTGGCAGGGGGACCCCAGCAGCTCCCTTTCATGGCAGGGGACGCTGCAGCTCTGAGCTGCTACCAGTGGGGGGGGGGCCCTGAGAGCTCCCAGCCACCCCACAGCTGCCCGCTCCGTTCCCATTTTACCATGGATATTTTTAGTAAAAGTCAAGGATAGGTCACGAACGTCTGTGAATTTTTCTTTATTGACTGTGACCTGTCCATGACTTTTTACTAAAAAAATCGATGACAAAATCTTAGCCTCAATGATGGGATAAGAGGGAAGATTCTCTCATGTATCAGTAACTGGTTAAAAGATAGAAAATAAAGGGTAGGAATAAATGTTTAGGTTTCACAATGGAAAGAGGTAAATAGTGTGGTCTCCCAAAGATCTATACTGGGATCAGTGCTGTTCAACAATTTCATAAATGATCTGGAAAAGGTGGTGAAAGTGAGGTGGCAAAATTTGCAGATGATACAAAATTACTCAAGATAGTTAAGTCCAAAGCTGACTGTGAAGAGCGACAAAGGGATCTCACAAAATTGGGAGACTAGGCAACAAAATTGCAGATGAAATTCAAAGTTGAGAGTGCTAAATAATGCACATTGGAAAAAAAATAATGCCAACTATGCATACAAAACGATGGGGTCTAAATTAGCTGTTACCACTCAAGAAAGAGATCTTGGAGTCACTGTTCTCTGAAACATCTGCAGTCAAAAAAGCTAACAAAATGTTAGGAACCATTAGGAAAGGGATCGATAATAAGACCGTAAATAGAATAATTCCACTACATAAATCCATAGTATGCCCACCTTGAGTGCAGTCCTGGTCACCCGATCTCAAAAAGATCTATTAGAATTGTAAACAGTATAGAGAAGGCATAAAAAAAGATTAGGAGTATGGAACAGTTTCCATTTGAGGACAGATTAAATAGACTAGGACTGATGAGCGTAGAAAAGAGGACCATGAGAGGATATGACAGAGGTCTATAAAATTATGAACGCTCTGGAGAAAGTGAATAAGGAAATGCTGTTTACCACTTCACATAGCACAAGAACCAGGCAGCATGTTTAAAGAAGTAGTTCTTCACATAACATACTGTGAACCTGTGGAACTCATTGCCAGGGGATGTTTTGAAAAGCCAAAGTATAGGTTCAAAAAAGAATTAGATAAGTTAATGGAGGATAGGTACATCAATGGCTATTGGCCAAGATGGTCATGAATACAACCCCATCCTCTGGGTGTCCCTAAACCTCTCACTGCCAGAATCTGGGACTAGATGAGAGAGGATGGATCTCTTGATACATTGCCTTGTTCTATTAATTCCTTCTGAAGCATCTAGCACTAGCCACTGTCAGAAGTCAGGATACCGGGCTAGATGGACCATTGGTCTGACCCCCCCCTCCATTGCCATTCTTATGTTCTTATGTTCAAGAATCATTTGAAAGAGATCTACAACTGATAGCAGTCAACCAATTACATATGAGCTTGCAATTTGTTCTGGATGTAAAATTGGCTAGTGTAGTTTTGGGCTGAGTATATATATGGAGTATGTACATGACTGTATGGAGAAAATTGCATTGAATTCTAGGCAACACATACTCTTGACAAGTTAGGTCAGAGAAGAGCAACAAAAACTATAAAGACTGAAGAAATGGGCTCTAAGGAAAGCTTAAAATACCTACATATTTGAAACAGCTAAATAATGACACAACCTACAAAGTCTACAAAGAGAGTAAACACTGTGGATGGAGAAGAAATATTTACTTATAAGAAGCTGCAACTAAGAGTAATGAAGTGAAGTTAAGATGGAATTTCTTAGGTTCTGTAGCAGGAAATCTTCCTGACCTTAAAATCTATTAGTTTATTGTGGAATAATTTCCTAGGGAAGTGGTGGAAGTCCCCAGTACCTGACACAGGTAACTTTAAACTGGACAAAACTATAGAAAATGTCCTGTACAGAACAACCCTGCAATGGCAGGGAGATAAGATTGGATGATCTAATAGAGTGTAATGAGTCCATCTCAAAAGCCTATGATTCTAGGAAGCTTCAGGAGAATTAAGAAATGCCCAAAATGTTAAGAATGGGATTATTTGAGGACAATAGGACTCCAAAGCTCTCATGTGTAAAAACAAAGGAGCAATTAGCAGGAGCAGATACGCTATGGCAGATGCATTAGCTCTGCTATTATGTATACATAATTCCATGGAAGAGTGGGAGAACACCATCTTTCACTTCATATAAGTCAGTTCTTGTGCCAAAGAATACTAGAGAAACAAGGAAAGGGGATTGTTTTAATACCCCAAAGCACAGTGGTAACTGCTCTGCAGTTTCACTGCACATTCTCTATCACTTCTTTTTTCTTCTTTTCTTTTTCTATCCATCTACTTTTATTCTTTACTAATGTTGCCAACTCACCCCCACCACCTTTTAAAATCTTTTCTTCCCTTTCCTTTCACAATTAGCCCTTTGTTAAATTAGAGACAATGGGCCAAAATTTATCCCTAGTGCAAAACTACTGACATAAATGGAATTACATCAGGGATGAATTTGGTCCAAAGTTCTTAGAAAAGATTGACGAAAGCTTAAGGTCATTCAAATTCTAAAGACAGGGGATGGGGCAGCTTTCTAAAATGTCTGCCAATGAAGACGGGAGTGTCATTAGAGGGAGTCGCAACTCAGTACACAGACTGAATAGAGTCAATCAAAAAAAAGGTTTATTCAAAAATGTAATAAATTAGGCACTACCTTGGATTCCTTCAGTCTTCTTTTCTTGTATTTCATCTCTTGTCTTGACATTCAGTCTGAAGTATTTCCTCTAACAGTAAAGAGAGATTTTCCAAACTTGAGAGCCTAATTAGGAAAAAGGTTCTCCTGCCTTTCACCCTTGCATTATAAGTACAGATTCTCTCCAGAGCACCGTCTACAATGAAGGCATTTATAACTGAGAGTGTCGCAGTAGGAAGCTGTACGCATTTATTGTATAAAAAAATGAAAACTACAGACTGAAAATAGGCATAGTTCAAGTACTGCAGTGTACCTGCTTTGTGTCTGTTTTATGACTATGGCAGTATTTAATAGCTGCAGGAAAACACAGGCTAGAGATGGGCTTAAAGGATTGGGAAAATGCAGGGTACTGTGTATCTGAATGGGCCACTTCCAATAGGTTCTGTAGTGATAAGTACCCATTCTAAATCACAGTGGGCATCTAACTCAGTACCTTTTGTTTTAAGGATTCTTTTTACTTCTGAAGCTGCCCCCTTTATCATGCTTTCAGTTACCACAACTCCTGTGTCAGAGTTTGGCAAAACTGTGTGCGTTACAAAAAGTAGTGAACAAACACAAAAATGTAAATGCATTCACTAGGGTCAACTCTCCTCATGTCGGAGAGTTGCATGCAGACTACGTGGCTCTCATTAATGCAGGTAACTTTTCAGTCTGATTCTGTCCTGTATGTCTGCTACCCTTCCCTCACTTCTGTTCTTGTCTGCACACTTGATCATGGGTAACACCAAAGAACAACCTGATGAAGAAATACTTGAGGAGAACAAGTGGATTATTTACTCATTTATGTATTTATTTATTTAAAAGCTTGGTTGGTCAAAAAACTCTTTGGAAACATAAAAGAGTTTTCAATGGAGCTACAGCCTGCTGGAAGAGCCAGCGTTTGGAGATTAGCAAATGTTTCACCAGGGTAGTTGAAATAACTCTGCAGGTCACATGAAGGGTCTGCAAATCAGCAGTGGTCCACATGCAACAGGTTGAGGGCCCTGCTTTAGTTCTCTGTCCTACTGGAATTAAGTGGCAAAACTCCCACTGTTAGGAGACTGCATTATCTTGTAGTCAAGCATTATCAAACAAACATAGCCAACTTCTTTCAAGTATACTTTTAGATAAACCTGTTAAAAGCTTAAATTCACTAAAAGGTAAAATACAATATTTAAAAGACCTACTAAAGAGTAAATATTCTGGAGACTGGTTTATTCTATGCCTTTTGCAGCTCCTGGGAGGAGGGTATGCTGTAGGGTGGTTCTTTGAGCCAGTGCTGGTCCAGTTACTAGAAGCAACTTAGACTCTATCATAATTTTGTATTGGAACAAAACCTACGTTTCTAGCGGCTACAGTATAGTCTAGTGTTTGGTGTGCCACCATCTAAGCTATATCAAGAGTTTGAGGCTCAGGCTTCTTCTCCATTTAAGTCAACTAGAGTTTTGCTATTGTTTTCAATGGGAGCAGGATCTGGCCCCAGTCAGGTGAAGCATTTGCAAGTCTTCAAGGACTTCTTTGAAGCAGAGCTGCGTGCAACCTCCAAAATCAGAAGAATACAATTGCTTGTCATGTGGAATAGCTCTTCAAGAAACTATCTTATCATATAATGTACTGTATGTACTGCTTTCTGGCTGGAGCTTCCTTCTAATTGTTAATTAATAAACATAGACAAGATCTTCCTCTCTTGTATCCTTTCAGTTTATCTTTAACTGTTATATTAGTGTTCTCCAGCTCTCCTATCACTGTAGTTTCATTTGTTTTCCTTATGACAGCTGATGTCTATATTTATCATCTTGTGTTAAATATTTGCTGAGGTATGCTACAATTAGAACATCAGACATTTTAGTCTATGCAGAACCAGACTTATATTGTGTTTGTTGTTCGTGGGCTATCCGGCTTGCTCCTACCCATAAAAAGGTCATTTGTCCAGTCTAATTTCAGTACACTCCTGTGTTCTGTGCAGCCACAGTGTACAACTGAGTTTGACTCCTTATCTTGGTCTTTAGCTGGCTACACTAGCACTTACTGAAAATGTGGAAGTGTCAGCAGAGTACAGTTGTGCCAATAATGGATTTTTAGATTCACTGGCAATTAAAAATTGTTTCAAGTCAAACTGAAAATGAAATTTTTAGAAATTTTTGGTGAATCTAAAAGTTGATTTTTTTAAATATGGGTGGAACAAAATGTTTGTTTTATTTTGAGCATTTTTCAATGTTTTTGATTTGTTTATTAAAATTGAAGGAGATTTTGAAATGAAAAGTTGTTTAGAATTGAAAATTCAAAACATTTAATTTAAAAAATATCAGAATGAGAAACTATGATTTTTTCAGGGTTTTTTTTTTCAGTGAAAACTATTAAACAAAACCAACATGAATTAGCAAATATTTGTGTCACCAAATACGTATTTTTTTCCAAAAAAGTTTCATACGAAAAATTTTGCTCAGTTGAGCCAAAGATCCGAGAGAGAGAGAGAAGGTGTCCTATGGAAATATGTCACAGGGCCACAGCTGGAAGTCCAGGCAATTTCTACTAGACTAATTGCTGATGTTCAGTCTTTTGATTTGTGGCCCTTCCAGTGGATTGGAAAATGGAGCAATGTATTGTGGGATATCACTGACCTGGGGAAACCACAAAGAAAGCAAAATCTGATTATATCAGCGGGCCAGCACTCAGAGTGTTAAACTTGATACAGTCCAGTGAGGACAGGAGGGGTAAATATCAGTGAGGTGAACTGGGGATACAGTAGGGGACATTGTAGGAATACAGGAGTCAGGGAGATAAAAGTTAGGGGATATGGGAAAGGAATAAAAGGGCTCAGAAGAAGGTAGATATCCCAGTGGCAAAACTTCCATGGGCTTTAATACAGATTTTTACAATTTGGAAGAAGGATGACTGCAATTTGGGATTTGGAGACTGGGGAAGGAAATTTAACCAAAATAATGTTTTAATAACTCCAGATAAGCTTTGCATAAGCATCTGAAACTTGAGTTTACCTGAACTTTGAATTGAACCTTTTGATGTTCACCCCTCACTAGTTTAAATGGATCATCAGTGTATATGTCACATTGCCTTATATTTTACCCAGTCACATTGTGTCAGATGGCATTTTTTACACTAGGCCTGATGGATGGAACAGATTGTGACAAGGCATAACTTTGATGTAAATTGACACAACGTGCCACAATATTGAAAAAATACCCTCAACATGTTAAAATATTCATGACACATGAAAAACTCTGGAACCAAATATCTGATTCTTTACATAGATTTATCCTTGGTCAAGGTAGCAGTTCTATTTTTACAGTGCCTTTCCTTGCAGTATGTTTGGAAGCACTTTTGTTTTAAAATGTTTAAACCAGTAGGTAGATTTTATAATAATGGCTTTCTGAGTTGGAAGTGGATCAGCTGATTCAGTGGCCAGTGAAGTGACAGTTAGTAAGGTCTCCTCCTTTGGGGATTAGAGAGTGGGGTTTGCACCTATAGGTGCAAAAAATGGGTTATAGTAACCAGAAAGTAAGCAAAAATCTCCTCAGCACAGGGTACAACCCAATCCTCCTGACCATTGGGCATGAGACACTGCCTCCTCACAGTCATTCCCCCTTTTTTAGTTGCTAAAGAACAACTCTGATAGAGTTTCCTGCATTCCCTCTGAGAGCTTAACTGGGCCTTCAATTCCCAGCCCTGTCTAGTCTCCCCTGAGAACACACAAGACTTCTCAACTGGGAGTTGATTTTCTGTTTGCTTAAAAACAAGTAGGGTTTTAACCCCCAGATTATATTGAACCTAACGTCAAATGTTGTCTCTTGCTTTACTTTCATAGAGAAGATTTATATGTGTGTGGTGAAGCATCTCTTTGAATCCTTTCAATCTGGTTTTGGATCTAGAAATACTGATCTCATTGGTTGGTATCTCCTTTTGGTGATATTGGTATCCATGCTGATTCTTTTAGAGCTATCAACTTGCCTTTGATACTGGTAATCGACAGGTGGGGTTGACTAGAAATGACTAGAAAACAAGAATTCCATTTCACAAAAAAATTTGAGGTTTTGATTGGTTTTGTTTCACATTGGAATAAAAACTAGACCTTTGAGAAAGAGAGAGAGAGAGAAAGAGACTCCTCAATAGTCAATAACCCAATAGTTAGGACACTGACTTATGAGATGGGAAACGTGTCTGCAAATGGAATTACTTGATTTTTTCCATTCTCAAACTGGTGCTTGAGCTGCAGTCCCCATGTGCTAGGTATAATTACCTCAGCAGGTCTGTCCTGGGTTTAGTATCTGCTATTCAGTCCCTTCCGTGAGGAAAAAAAAGTGGTACTCAGCAAAGCTCAGTGAATTTTTTTGGATGAATAGCTTATTCATCAAAAAATGCAGTTTCAGGACCTCTGAAACTGTTTGCCAAGTTGAGTCAAATTTAGTGACTGGTTTTAGCCAAAAAAAATAGATTTTTTGAAAAATCAAAATATTTCATTTCTACATTTTTCAAATGATATAAAAAAATTAAAAAATGGTTTTTGGTCAAAATTTGTTTTTTGTTTTGTTTTTTTCTTCCTTTTTTTTATTTTTCAGTTTGGCCACCAAATTATTCACTTAGCTTTACTTTCCAGTAACCAGATAGTTGTCTTAAAGCAAAGTAACATTTATTTAGAACAAATCATTTAAAAGAAACCAAGTCCTAAAACAATAAACAGACTACATACATGTCTAGCTTACTAGGTGTCTATCTATCTGCCTCATGGGAATCCTGATAGGTTTAAGCTTCCCATAGACCTCCCCCAAAACTGCTTTCCTCTGGGTGGCATAATCTGTTCTCTTAACTCACAAATGGAGCTGGCTGAAATTTTTAAGATGATTAGTTTATTCAGTGAAAAATGCAGTTGTCATAGAGCCAAAACTATTTGAGAATTTGGCATGAACGGTTTCAGCCGTTCATAAAATAGCCAGAAGAGAAGGAGGAGGAGGAAGAAGCTGTGCTGCTGCTCCCATCTCTGGCCCTTTATTATTAATTATACTTGTGTTATCATTAGCACCTAGGAGTCAGAGTCATGGACCAGTACCCCAATGTCCTTAGCACCACTACAAATAACCTTTAGTCTAGTGGTTAAGTGCTCACCTGAGATACAGAAAACCCAGATTTGAACCCTTGGTCTGAAACAGGCTTTTCAAATTCACCAGAAATTCTGAAAAAAAATAGATTTGGTTCACTGTTGTTTTTGAAACTTACTGAACCGAAAAATTAGTTTTTCACCCAGTTCTAATCACAAGCCATTTCTTTCCTGGTTTCCTTCAGAGAGAATATCTTTAAAAACTACTCAGTATTTTTGATCACCCCCTTTCTCAGAGAACAAGTCATTTTTTAAAATGTTTACTAGTAGTTGAAAGCCCTTGCTGTCACATAGATGTGGCAGCTGGACCAAGAAAGTCACCACCTGTGCAGTCTTCCTTATACAACAAAGAAACTGTTGCAGACAAAATAACTATTGGGTAAGGGTGATGATTGGTTGAGTTACCTCTTATTACACAATGGTCTAGGACTTTTGGAATTGCATAGCTACATGCCTTGCTGCTGATGTACACTGCACAGATATAATTTGTAAAGTCAAAATGGCTGAGAATTTAAAAACTGGATGGTAACCGACTGAATCTCAGTGATGGTTGAATTTGGTGATATTCTAAACAAAGAGGGCTCTCAACCATGCTCCTAGCTATTTTTATCATTTCACACTGACTCAACAGACATTCTAGGTTTCAGAGTGAGACACAGAGTGACAATCCTGGAATTTTATTATATAGATAGACGTTTGATCTGTTAACTTCCAGCAGTGGCAAAACAAAGCTTGTAGCTTCAGGAGAAAGGATCCACAAAGGTAATCCCTTTCTCTGTTGTTTTTCAAGTGTGTGCCAGTGTGTTTTTATCTAGGAGCCATTGTGTTTCTTCCTGCTTGTTTTTCTAACAGCCCCCTACTAAATAGGGAAGTTTAATGACTGAATATAAATATGCAGTAACTTTACCTCCTTGACCAGATCACATATCATATTCATAACATTATTACATATCAGTATTCTTAGATTATTATACAGGCAGTTACATATCTGCCACAATTATATCTCTGTCCCATAGACTTCACTACCTTCTAATTCATTACTGGGAAATTTCAAGGTGTTGGATTTAATAATACTTTTATTGTTTAGGCTCTGCTTATTTTCTAGATCATGTCTCCTTCCTCCAGCCCAGCAGCTGAGACCATCTGGGATGCCTGAGTTATCAGAAATTTAGAGCAGCACTCAGGACAGATATTTAGGGCTAGATAGTGAAAGAATAGCATGCAATTCATCATAGTTGAATATGTATATCAGATGCAAAATTGTGCCCATCCAAACAAGTTGCCATATTTTCAAGGGACCTATCAGTCAGAAACGGTGATAAAAATCTGAGCAACTCTCTGGATAATTTTTTTTAGCCATTAATTACAATAGCAACCTGGAATTCCCTGCATCTTTAGTGTTTCTTGGAATATTAAAAGATTTGTAATGGCATATTTTAGGTATTCACCCTTCCTTCCACGTCTGGTTATATTCTTGTTTTAAAATTCTAAATTTAATTACTTAATGTTTCATAATGAAGAGTGCTATCTAAGTGGTAAGTATTAATATTCTTGCAGGCACATTATGCCATACATCATCCTGTCTCTGTGTAAATCTGCAATGGGGAAGAGTAACTGAGTACATTCACCTTTTAAGTCTAAGGATAGCCTCTGTGGCCAGCATTAAACTGTTCAATAGTTTCTGGAAGGACTGCCTGTGGGACATAAAATACAAGGGAGAGGAATGTTTCTCAGGAGGGCACCTGGGAGTTTGGGAAGGAACCAGAAGCTGCTGTCTCTATTCAAGGCTTGGTTTTGGAGTTCTAGTATGCAAGGTGGATTGATTTTCTCCTCTCAGTACTCTTGGGACTACTAGGCGAACGTGGCTTCTCCTGACAGCTAAGAATTTGGCTCCAAATCTGGCAGGACATGCTGGGAAAGGGGCAGGTCCTTCCAACTCCTTCTCCTCAGGTCAGGGAGATATTTTCTGGGAGCTGGAAGGGCCTGCCACACTGACTTTGGGAAGAAATGTTTTATTTATCTTTTGAAGAGGACTTCACTGGCATGGCCTCTAGTTTGCTTCATCCTGACACAGATAGAAAAAAACATGTAAATTAAGGGATTTGAGGGGACAGACACCACTTGCTTGAGAAGAAGAAGTAAAATGGGTTAGTGTATTTGTTGATGGAAAGGACTTACTTGAGTAAGAATACTTTAATCCTATTTTTTAAAATCTGTAAAGCTTGTTTTCAACACATAGCAATCTGACAGGATACAAATGAAACTTTTCACCAGTTGCCACTGCAGACCGAACCTGGATGTTCAGTGGGTGTTCTCAGGGAGACTGGGAAGAGGTTTGGGGCAAGTATGCACTCAGAAGTCTGGATGCTTCTCATCTGAACTATCCAAAATTCATGCATCTGCAGAACTGGACTAGATTGCCTCAAGAGCCAGATTTTTCCATGAGATTTCTCTTATTTCCTGCTTTCTGTTGGCCCTTGCCACAAGTTTTAGCTATAATACTTCTTCTTTCTATTCCTATCCAAAACTCCCAGTGCAGAGACTCAAAAAGCCCAAAAAGCTAATGAAAATTAGAGAAATCTGAAGTTTTCTGAACCTCAGGAAAATCTCATCTTGATTTTTGTATAAAGGTTTTTTGTGGTTGTTGAGGGTTATCTTGTTTTAGCTGAATTTCTTTACTCAATCAATGTATTCAGCTAATAATAGGAATGGGACATGCTTTATAAATGATCTGTTGGTGTGGGGGTTTTGATTAATTAAGGACATATATTTTAGTTGTATCATAACATAAATATGAGTGTATTCTAGTGATTAATGACTCTTAAAAGTTTGTAATGTTCGGATATATATCCAAACCAGATTTTTCTCCCTTCCCTGATCCAGTCTTTCCTTTGATCTCCCAAGTTACTCTTTCTGGCCTAAAAAATGCCATCTGATCCTCCAGTTAACTTTTCTTGACCTTCATGGACAGTTGCCAATATCTGACACTGTCTTCTGTGGCCAATTACAGGATTTGGGTTGAAAAATTTGGTCTTACCATCCATGGGCCTCCTTTCCCACAAGCTCTGCAGCTTCTGCTGAGAGACACTGCTGCACACCTGCTGATGCAGAGGAAACTCTCATACTTGGGATTTTTGAAGTCGGCAGGTAGTCCAGCAGTGATTTCTAGATCTTGTGTATAATTATATTAGCAAAGGTAGGAAGTTTAGTGGGTTTTTTACCTGAAGTAAAAAAAATATTTTGGTTTGAGATTTGGATTGAGATTTTTATACTGTCGGTATTTATATTTTATTAAAAGATCACCTATTCCTGATTATATTTGCATACAGATTGAATTTTTTTCACATATACATTTGTCTTGGAAAAAGATCATGGGGCCAGGTTCTGATCTCACTTTCACAGTGTGCAATTAAGATCAGAAATGGCCAATAACCCCACAAAACTATTTATGTTTTTTAATTTTTTTATTTTGAAGGTACCTGACCTCTGTGAATTGTAATGCTCACAATTGTGAAAATAAGACACACATCTGATTAAAGTTATCTATATCTTCTTGACACATGGATTTAGAAAAATGTCTACTAGCATGTGCTTATTCTTTAGTGCTGAATTGTATAATACCAGGTCATTAATCATCACTAGAAAGAGTAAAGGTCCCAATTTAGTGCCCTAGGGAGACATCTCCATTAATCGCTTGCCAGTCGTAGGGAACACAATTGACTTTAACCTGCTGGCTGTGGTCCATAGGAAAAGCTCTGACCCATTTAATCAGCCTGGAATGTGTTCCATAACCTTTCAAATTGGATCATAGAATGTCAAGTTATGTCAAAGGCTTTATTTAGTCAACCATGACTGGTAACCTCCTTATCTCTGCATTTTATGTCAGAGGTACAACAGTTTTATCAACATATGTGTGACTAATTTTTTCTAAAGCTGCCAAATTGTTGTTTTTCCAGATGGACTTGAAAGATTTACCATAACTGTGTCTGTTTTATATTTAATCCACAGTATGAATGAAATAGTGATTTTCTCTCTACCATCTAATCTGCTCTGAGAGATAGTAATCACATTTAGTGTCTTTCATTCCATAGAAGCTTCCTCAGAGAGATGACTCTATGAATAAAAGGACAGACAGGTTCAGAGGCACAGTGTGTTCTTTCTCTAATTACCTCACTGTATGTTTGTATATTAATGTTTTAGTTATCATTTAAGTCATAGTGTTCCAGAGCTATATATTAACTATGAACTTAACAGAACAATGAGTTAAACAGGGAAATATTGGTGTAGTTATCCCTTTGAGGTGGGCTTATTGCTTTGCTCTTATTTGAATTGCTTGCTTCCTTCTCTGAATCAGAATGCAAGACTAAGTAAACCATTTTGGGCTGGATCAGAACCATTACACCTAAAATGTTGGAAAATATAAATCTAGAAGTTTTTTTTCTATAGGAGTTCTGTACTAATTTGGCATGTTTGGTTATTAAGAAGCAACAAACCAAATACAATCACAAAACAGCTGTAGTTCCAACAATGACACTTCTGAGTTTGTTCACTTTGTGAAATAAGACCAGACTGATGAGCTGAAGTTATTGTCAGATATTTGATTCTCTGGGTATTTCAGAGCTTTCTTTCTTTCTTTCTTTCTTTCTTTCTTTCTTTCTTTCTTTCTTTCTTTCTTTCCTTCCGTTTTCAGCCTTTTCACTTTGCAGACTGATCTGTAAAAATGACATGCTCTCTGGTGATAACTTTAGGATTATCATAATCATTCTCTCTAGGCACGCACTCATGAGCATGACACAGTTAACACAGGAGAGTGCTGTACCTTTAATCGGCAGTAGCGGTTTTGATTTTCTAAAACTAAGTACAGCAGTAGTTTGTCACTCGGTATGAAAATGGTTAGATTTGAATAATAACAGCCTAAAACATATCAATGATAAGGAGTATGCATAATGTTCTATTTAAAAAAAATCTGACAAGCATGAATAGTGACTGATGGTGGCCAGAATTTTCAAAATTTATGATCATTACAATGCAAAAAAGTAATTATGAAGAATAAAAATCTGTTACAATAATTAGCTGTAATGAATGCTCATAGCAAGCGAAATGAACTGGAACAATTTAAGGCACTAACACACAATTTGCATTTTGTACTATGTCAGATCATTTTATCATTATAGAAAGCTGCTATATATGCCCATATTACTAACATGCTAAATTTTTAAATCATACACTACATATTGAAATCTGTTCCTGAATTGTGATTTGTACACAAATAAAAGTGGGACACAAAGAAATTAATGACTTTAACAAGATATATTCCTCTGTAAGTGAATTAAATATTATTTTTGTGAATGTTAGTTTTATATTTGTTTATTAAATCTGATTGTAGTATAGGACTTTCCTATTTTATTAAACTAGAGTGTGTGAAACAGTAATCCAGCTAGCTAAGTTGTCAATGTATATTTTTGTACAAACGAACACATCTGTGAGTTGTCTTTTTTAATACTCCCTCCCCCATCAAATATAATCTGCAAAAAAAGCTGTTTAAAATATTCATGTTCCATTTTTTTGGAATTGGACTTTTACCATGTGAATATATGTAAATGCTTAGGGAATTCAGCAGTCCAGGGAGAGCTTTGGAACTGTTTTAAAGTTTTCAACTGTGTCTCTTTAAAATTCTTTCCAGCAGTGACCCATAAATTTCAGAATGATAAGATTACAACAGAATGGCTCTCACTGTTAGAATGAAGTAGTCACTCCCAGGTGGACTGTCATCACCAGTGTTCAAGGTCACTTTTTTCATTACTGTGGACCTTTTTGAAGGGCTGCAATTCATCATTCCTTAGACATATGATGCACCATATTCAGAGCATTTCTATGATTTACTTCTCTCATAAGTTTACTGGTATTCTGCTTCTTTTGTGCCATCAGTGTGCCAAAGAACTTGCAGAAACCCATCTGGGCAGATTCTTCCTTCTCTGTTGTTCTGCTGTTTAAAGAAAACAACTGAGAGATCTCTCAACTTGTATTCTTTCTTTACCCCTCTCTCTACATACCCAACTAACTGCTGGGTTGGCAGGCAGACTGTTCCACCTCAGATGGGCTGACGGCTATTGGAATAACATATGCCTAGATCCCTACTATTACTCTGGCTACTCATTATTAGTCATTGATTATCCTCACAATTTGCTCTATCTCTATTGTTCTCTCATTCTCATGGCCTTATGGTTGAATGGGCATGTGGCAAATAGCTTTCCCTAACAAGGGACTGATCTGATGACCATTGAAATCAATGGAAGTCTTTCTGCTAACTTCAATCAGCATTGGATCAGACCTTCAATAGACGTGGTGAATACTTTTCTTTTTTTCATGAGGACACTGGGTCTGGCACAGAGTGTCACAATCATACAATGCCAGAAAGGTGAGAAGAGACTTTCAAGACCCAGATTTTATAATGGTGCGTTGGCCGAGACTGTTGGCAAATAGCTGAAGGCTAACCTCATTGATGTCAGGTGTTGGGATTCCCTTCAAGACCTCTTTCCATTGGCTTCCCAAGAACTCAGTTTAACTGCAGTTTTTGACTCCATACACTCAGGTATCTTTATTTGGCATATTGCAAAACTACACTGAGTTGTTTAGACTCAAGCATATGGGGTAGGTGTAGGGTGTACCACACATCCAAAATTACACAGAAAATCTCTTCCTTTATATACATTTACACATTACATAGCATTTACTATACATTGTGTTGCATGTTTTGGGATTGGCTTGGTTACTTTGTAAGAACCAATCCCTGTACAGCATGCTCTGTCCAGGCACTGTTCACGTACGACTTAATCTTTACCTCCTCTTACGATCCAGCCTTATCTTGTCCAATGCAAATGGTTCCCTGGGTGTTTTGCCTTATCTTAGCTGGTATAGAGATTCTGGTTCTTAGCTTACTGACCCATTTAGCACATTGTTTCCAGCTTACTGGTCCCTTTTTCGCTCTCTAAGCCTGTTCCCCAAGAAATGAGACCTCACCAATGTTTAATTACTCATGTTTAATTACTCATGTAAAGCCAGGGCATACATCAGGGTTTCCAGTAACTTTACAAAACAAATAATCATTTTTGTTCTCTTTTAGAATTAAGATCAGATATAATAAAGTAATCTTAGACCATTTAAATTATTTGCTTTGATATAATCTGTTTATTCTTTCTCTTTTTTTCAGTCCCAGTTAAATCCTTATGATTGTGTTTTAATATGGGAAGAAATTATGGATCTGGTCCTGCTCTCACACTAGTTTTACACTGGTGAACTCCACTGCAAATCAATGGAGTTTCTCGAGATAAATCCAGGTGTATCTTCTTTTGGAAAGTTTGTGTCAAATGTATGAAACCTGGGCAAAATCTGCCTATAGTAACAACCAATGAAAACCCATTTGAGGCAGTTGGGAATTGGAAACCTCTGGGTTTATAGCATAGAAGCCTGTGTGTGGATAGTCATGTAGGACCAAACGGACATATTTAAATTACTCATTACAGTTTCTTTTTAATCTACTTCAATCACAGAATCCAATGCATCTTAGTCCCAGTCCTAGTTCTGTTCTTTTTACATTAACTCTGAACATTTGTTATTTCTGGGTCAAATGAATTTCTCGAAAGACCAAATACTTTCGTGTGTGACAAGGACAGTAGGACATCAAAACATATATACCCCAGGGAATGACTTTTAACTCCTTCTTTTGATAATATTCTTCCTGACATGTTCAGGGCATCCATCACATCAAAGCTTATATTGGTTAAAAAAAGCAGTTTAATTCTGTTTTTCTTGGAGAATGTAAGTTTCATATTTAAATAAAAAAATCAATTATGTACTTTCAAAACAGGAATTTCAATAACTTTGGGCAGATACAGCTGTTGTTTTTATTTTGAAAACTGGGGGAATGGATATATCTTGTAAAAGGTAATTAAAGAAGGTCATTTCCTGGAAAATTCTGCACAGTGGGGAATGTTGACCAATGACCATAGAGCTAAATAAACACATCAGTATGATTTGGGCCTAAAACAGAACTGAGCAAGTTCGGTCAGGAGCCAATCTTTGTTATTTCCACTTATCAGTGTAATGAACTCAAAATAGAATTCCATTCTAAACATCTCTTATATTGGGGAAAGTACTGATCTAGATCTTGATATGAATTGGAACTTTGTGAGTTGGAAACTTCTCTGTTTTAAATACTCACTTTCCTGTTGATGCCATATATGCTTACCATCTCTCATTAATCATAGAATCATAGAAATTTACGTCTGGAAGGGACTTACTAGATAATCATTTATGATAAAACAAGTATTGGTAGCACATGGCATGATGGAAAGGAGGAAAAGGGCAACATCACCACAACTTATGGTTTTCTATGCAGGTTCTATACAACAATTATTAAAAGATAACATCACTGGTGATAAATTATTTTGATGAAATACTATATGTGTTAAAATTCTATAACTTCATTTTTATAATTTTATGTAAAGAGGTCTTATTGCTGGGATCCTTCTGACATTCCTTATAAAGAACTATGCCATAGCATTTGTAGATGCTAGTTCAGCAATAGATAGCATTGGCTGTCTACATACAGGTTAATGTCTCACATGTATCATATTAACTACTAGGTGAGAGCCTGAGTTGTTGTACTGGTGTAATCTGTAAAGTGTAAAAAGCTGAAAATGGTTGAAAACTTAAAAACTGTACTGTAAACAGACCACAGATCCAAGTGATGATTGAAACTCAGGATATTTTAAAAAGAGCATTCAGCAATGCTTGTAGATGTTTGCCATTGCTCCACAGTGAATCAGACATTTTAGGCTTTAGGATGAAACACAAGGAGTGACAATCCTGGAACTGTATTATATAGATTACAGCATTTTCAGTAATAAACACTACAGTTCTGGTGGAGATGGACATGCTTTCTCTAAAATTTTCTTGTGTGAGTAAATCTGTAGATGCCCAATCTCAGCCCAGAGAGAAATTTTTGGGAAGCAGGAGAGGTGGGAAATTTACATTTAAAACAGAGAAGAGAGTAAATAAAAATGTGCCACTCAAATATAATATCTCTTTATATTTCATCTATGTCTTAGGTTGTTCACATCATGTCACATTCTGACTACTTGGAAGCTGTAACATCACATAAGCCAATGCAAGATTTGTCATAACTGAGTGAACACAAAATGATGAAACTTTAACTATGTCCTTCAAAGCCGATGAGCAGCTTGAATAGATGAAGCAGCTCTGCCAAATTTATCTCCACATTAGTTTCATGTAATCATTGTTTCCTTACTCCATTACGTTTTCCTGACTGGGTTGAACAGAGGACACAAACTTCATGAGAATCTTTAGAGAAATAAAAACGGCTTTAGAAACAGTCCTTAATATGTAGGGTCAGGACTTTGTCATTTGCATGAAATGATAATTTGCATTTCTATCACACTACCTATCCAAGAATCTCCCTGGCTTTCGTGTGTGTGTGTGTGGGTAATATATGTATATATATAAAGAACTTAGGCTTTTATGGTGTATGTCATTATGCTACCGGAATCCCAAATTAAGTCTCATATCACCCCTATTGGATAGAATAAGCATTATCCACCTTATCTATATGGGTAAAATGAAGTACACAGGGACAGTAAAGTTGATCTTGATATTTCCTAACCTGGATGCTTAGTGCTAAGCATTTAAACCCAGAGCTAGGCACCTAAATAAATGTGGGCAGATTTTCAAATGTGCTGGGCACCCACAGCTCCCACTGATGTCAAATGTTGTGAAAGGCAGAATCCCATTGAAGTCAACAGAAAGAACTACAAGTGCTCAGCACATTTAAAAATTAGGGCTCTTCTATTTGGGTGCCTAAATCTGGATTTTAGTACCTACTTATCCCATTGATTTTTTCCTCTCTTTATAGATATAATAAACACAGGCACCTTAATATTTGTTTTGCACATCCATCTGGTTTAAACGCATCTGTTCATGGGTGTGCAGTGACCTTGTATTTAAAGAGAAGGGCATGAAAAGCTTTGGCTGTTACATAATGCCTCTCAAAGAGGCAGGTGACTAACCAATATATATAGAAAACCAATGTGGCACTAGTTTTTGGTGTATTAATGGCACTTCTATATAAAGCAATAGAATCCTTCTCTTGGGTTATCAGGTGAGAGTTTTTCACAAGATAGGTGTGCAGGGAATTCATTCTGTGTTGGGGCAAATATTTGAGGTACTTACTTTGCTTTTCTAAATTACTAGCATTGCTTTCTTTCTACCTACCTACCTATTTAAAATAAATATATACATGCAATCCTGGCCATCACTGTGTCCTCACAAGTATCGTGCATGCAAACACTTGAATAAGGACACAACAGAGGGAGGAGCAAACTATTTTTTATTATTGTTAATGCAGTGCCAGTGAAATACATGATTCTTTACAGACAAGAAGCTAAGTTCTCAGCCCCAAATGTCTGACCCTCCAAGACCCTGATCCTGCAGTTGACTCCACGAAGGTGCGTCACTGAAGTCAGTAGTGGTTCCATGTTGATGCCAGCATCTGATTGCATGCAGATAATTGCAAGGACTGTCACCAAATAAATAAAATTCTCTCTGAAAGAGAAACTGAACTTTGTGTGATCAAAACAGGACCCTGGCCTATTCTTTCTTTAAACTCATTTTCAAATCGAGCCTAATGTAAGATCCTCAGTATTATTTATGCTCGGCAGAGGGGCTTTGCAAAAGAGAGATATGGGTAGAATAGCTTTGCAGGGGACCTTCTATATCTTCTCTACTATGGAGGGGTAAGACAGTGGAAAAACTATGAAACCCAGAAGCTCATTGACACAGAGGGACTGTGTCTGCTCTTCAAGCCCGTGCACTTGACCCACATAAAGCCTCATTACTCAGGTTTTATGGGTGTGATCCAAAGCCCAGCGATGTCCATGGAAAGTTGCCCATTGACTTCACTGGGCTTTGTATCAGGGCCCATGTGGATGGTATGAATTTTACCCTTAATTGTATGCTCAGCAGAATGAAAAGCAAATCCTAACAGGTATGAAATTGGCATCAGTTTGCAAGGTTATAAATCTTCATATTTTAAATGAAAAGCAAGTTTTACATGTGTACCTAACATGGATGCTTGCCAAAGAGAGAGGAGAAGGGGCGGAAAAGAGGAATAGTTGGACATTATTTCTTTGGAATCCAACCCTCCCCCTGACCCCTGTTTTGAGTTTTAAAGCCCTTGTGCCATGGAAAGTCATGGACTTAGCTTCAGCTCCTGACCATGCTGTTTAGCACCAAGATTGCCCTCACCTCAGAAGTGTATTTCCCCCCCTCAGATCCATGTCTCCCACAGCAAGCTGAACAGGATGAAGCTCATGCAATCCCCCAGGAAACTTAAATCCTGATTAAGGAGAACCTAAAATTGACTTTTTGCAGCTGTAGAGCATATTTTCCCCTGAAGAGAGCCATTAGAGTTTAAGGAGCCAATTTATTTAAACGAATGCGAAATTTTTATTTGATCAGCACCCCCAAGATTTGAAAAGGATTGCTTAGCCCCCTCCTTATTTCCAGAACTAGCATAAATAATGCATTTTGTGATAATGTGGTGCCTTCCAGAGTATTTGTTTATCAGGAGAGAACTCTTGCTTTCCATGGGCTAGTACAGTCTGCTTCTTCACTGAATTTATGAAGCAAATCTTAGGCAGTAACTCTGTCCTTTTGTTTTAAGCTAAATTGCTTTATTTTTACAACACTGGAATTGATTTATATATATGAAAATATTAAAATTGTCTTCCCATAATAAAATCAAGACATGGAGGTTTGGGGAATGGAAAGTTAAATATGCCACTGGAAATATTTTGATGCTCACAAGCTATGAATCCTGTTACTGAATCAATAATCATTGTTTTATGTTAATCTTTTAGAAACTTTCCCTAAGGAATGACATTATATATAAAAAAAAAATTCCCCTCTCACCCCTATGGGTGGTATGTGTCTTCCTCAACCTCGGGTCCTCTACCAGAGGCCTGGGAGTTTGAAGGTTCTGCGCAGTATCTTAGCTGTTCCTAGCACTGCACTCTTCTGGACAGAGAGCTCTGATGCTGTTCCTGGGATCT
>NC_133773.1:113628575-113686948 GCF_003597395.2 Chelonoidis abingdonii | reverse complement strand
GTTGGACCACCACCCAGCTTAGGCGTCCCAGCCCGAGTGCTTCCTGCCACCATGGGACCACTGTCGAGCTTCACTTTCCACTCCTCTCTGTTCCTCTTTCAGGCCCCTGGTATCTCCAGCTTCTTCATATTATTCCTATCTTCCTGATGCTGCTGTCATTGGCACTGCTATTATCTTCACCACCGCCTGTCTTCTGGCCTGTGTCTATTACCACCGATGTCTCGCTTGATTGGCAGTAACCTGCCTGTCCGTCTGGATCTGGAAGTCCCACGAATCTTAGCCCTGTACTTCTCCACAACCCTTCTGTGGGATCTCCCTATCTGGTTGGGGCATGGTCATAGCCATACGCTGTGCAGACTGTTCCTGTACACAATCCAGACCTTGGTTGTGGCCACATTCCCGAGTGTATTTGGCTGTTCTGCTGCATCTTGCTCAATCCATGCCAGCTGTGTTGTTGGACTAGTCTCTGAGGCCTCTCTGCACAGTCTGCACCTGTGGGTCCTCTCTAGTTGGCTAGACCCCTGCTTCAAATGGATCTGGTTGCCAGTGCCTGTTCCTGTGCTGCTATGGATCAGGCTCAGGTGCTGTCTTTTAGTCAGGCCCTTTCCAGGCCACTGGTAGGATTCCAATGTCAGCACCTCAGCTATCTGTCGATGGTTACTGCTCTTACAAGTTATCCCCATTCCATTTGTCTTCTTACAGATGTCCCCATACTCCATTTTTGTTTTATGTTGCTCCATGTGGCCTTCCCCCCCTGGCTGTTAAGTTGTATAGCAGGGGCACTGCCCTTCTCCAAGGGAGGGTTGCCCTCTCGGTAAAGATCTTAATTGGCTCCAGGTGCCTTGATTAACCTGGAGCAACTGCCATTTGGTTACCAGGGTACTAGGGATTTGTTTAGCCTGGGGCTAACACACCTGTTTCTCAGTACTTTACTGTAGCCATCTGGCCTTGCCCCATCACAAGGCCATAATTATAGGATGGGAGCCTCTATCTTGGGAAGTAGTGACTCTGAAAAGGACTTAGGAGTCAGATAATCAAATGAGAGTGAGCTCTCGGCGCAACATTGTGGTCCAAAGTTAATATGTGATCCTTCACACTAGAAACAGGGGAATATTGAGTAGGAGTAGGGAGGTTATATTACCTCTGTATTTGGCAATAGTGTGACTGCTATTGGAATAGTGCAGCCAGTTCTGGTGTCCACAGTTCAAGAAGGATGTTGATAAAAATTGGAGAGGGTTCAGAGAAGAGCCATGAGAATGATTAAATGATTGGAAAACATGCCTTAAAGCAAAATACTTAAGGAACACATTCTGTTTAGTTTGACGAAGAGAAGGGTGAGAGGTGTTTTAATCATAGTTTATAAGTACCTCCATGAGGAAGAGAAATTTAAGAGAAGAGGGTTCTTCAATCTAACAAAGATATAACAAGATCCAGTGGAAGGAAGTTGAAACTAGAAAAAATTAAGACTAGAAATAAGGTGCACATTTTTAGTAGTGAGGGAAATTAACATTTCCCCAGGGACACAGTGGATTCTCCATCACTGGAAATTTTAAGATCAAAACAGGAAAGTGTTTCTAAAAGATATGCTTTAGTTCAGCTAGGAATTAATCCAGGTACTGTTTTAAACAGGAGGCGAGACTAGATGATCAGAATGGTCCCTTCTGGCCTTATAATTTATGAAGAAAAAAGAAACACAGCTAGTGTCTCTCAGATTTCCTCACAAAAATGTCATTTTCAGATGCTTTATATCAATGCTTATTTCATTTTCTACTTGAAGAAAGTGTTCACACAAAGAGAAAAAAAGCAGACTTGGGCTCAGACAAACCAGTCTTGACATCCTGGTGTAGAGGTCTGGCTTTGGTTCATCAAGTAGAATGTTTTTGCATTAAGATCCTGCAAGATGCAGAATGCTCTCAGCACCCATTAATTTCAATGAGCTTTGTGGATGTTCAGAACTGCATGGAATCGATTTGGGATTAATTGGCTGTTGCCCTGCACATTTAAACCCATGCAATGTGGGTGTAAAATGTTGGCAAATCAGAATGACAGTGTGTTACACCCAATTAACACTGGTGAGACATGTAAACGACTACACAGGTTGCAGGACAACAATGAGTGGAGCCCTTGGTATGTTTGATAGTTATTATTTTTATAGCAGTTGTCCAGTTGTTACATATTACAATAAAAATAGACTCTTATATTTGGAAAGGTTTCCTAGGTAATGGCTCTGAAGTTTACCTTTGGCTTAAGGAGGTGCCAAAGTCCTTTTATTGACATGAAAAATAAGAATTTACAAACTAGTTTGGATAAAGTGAGAACCAGCTCAAAACTTTTGCACAAAACTTGAACCAAAATTCAATGTAGCTGACTTTGAGGTTAAAAATATTCTGGATAATTTATTTAATATACAGTTAATTGTAGTGCAATGCTACACTTCTTAGTTCATGACAAAATGGAAGTGGAAATGCCTGTGAGAAAGGCTATTGACATCATATTTCTGCCATGAGAGCAAGTAGGAATTAGAGAAAGCTGACAAGAAAGGCTAAGCAAGTGAGATTTCAGTGCAGCTGTGCAGACACAATTGGTTTGGAGATGGTTAGGTAAACATCCAGTGTCAAATTGTTATAAATGCATGTGCATAAATCAATGTCGAGTTACTACAATGTTATGTGTAATCATAACATATTTCCAGGCAGGCACTTTTCTGGCCAGCTATAGAAACAAAGGATCACAATTGCTCACAAGTAATTCTGAAAATGTGGACCCCTAAATGTTGGTTCCCTTTCTCAATCCTAACCTGACAGCCTTTGGATTTCAAACATCAGCAAAATGAAATTATGTATATTCCCTTAAGTAAATGCTTAGAGAGGGGGTGTTAAGAAGAGAAAGGCTTAAGCCATCTTCCTAAATGATACTTTGGGACAGAGAATTCACAATTACATTACCTTCTTAGATATTTTGGCATTGGCACTAGACAGGGCAATATAACTCATAAAATAATTAACCAACCTGCAGCAATAATTTTTACAGATGTCTGAAGAGGAGATACATGTTATTTAAGACTAAGGAACTTTGTAGACTGTTGGAAAGCAAGTATTTTGTGTATGGTCTTTAGGTAAGTTATTTATTTCAAGTGTGAGGCAAATGATAAATATTGTTTAAACTCAAGGTCAGCTTTCTGTCTGTGAATCTGTTGATATTTTATGAAAGTATGGTCCTATATAGAATTATATGCATTATTTTTAGACCGAAGATCCAAATTCTACAACTTTTAAGGTGCCTTCAGGGAAGTGCTGAGTGCCCTTAACTCCTGTGGCAGTCAATAGAAATTAGAGGTGACTTGTACTTTACTGGAAGCTCACAGCACCTCTGAGGATCAGATCCAAAAATCTGCAGATGTTTTCTTTTCATGGTAGGCACGTTGAGGATTTTGTAATCCATTTATCCTTTTGTCTTGGTGAGGTGAATGAGCTGCCATGAAGTCTGTATAGTATTTGTCCTTCATCAAAATCCAGATCACCCATAGCTGACATGATAGCTCCATGCAGATCTATCTCAATTAATTTTTATAGAAGTATTAAAAACCCCTCTCATTAGAGAACAAATTATGATCTTTCTTCATCATTATAGATACATCTCAGGAGCTGCTTGTGTGCAAACTCAAATCTGCTATGGGCTTGTGTAAAGTCAGTTTTTTGATGACTCTACTAAAATAAGAAGGAGCAGATAGCGTATTAAAGGGCTGAAATGGCATTGCCTCTTTTTAGACTGAGGTCAGTCCAAAAGAGACCCAGTGAAGGCCATAAAATGAAATCCATTTTTCTTTAGACTGAAATCAATTTTTTAAATTTTATTCTCAAAGCTACAAAATTAATTACAATTATAGTAAGTCTGAGATGTTGAAATAAAGATGGATGAACTTACAATGGCCTCTTTTATATAGTTTGTTGGGAGAGAAGTGAGCCTCCCCAGCTGTAGTAATTTGTCACTTGTATTGACAGATGAAGTGCAATAAATTCTAATCTAGAGTGAGACACACAGCCTCAGATCATTCAGCAAATGTCAGTAAGGCTTTTTCTCCATGGCCTATGCAGTGACCTGAAATATAGATTGTTGGATGATCACTACATCTTTACTAGAATCCATCATGCTATTAATCTTCTTTAGCATAGGGTTGCAAACAGATATTAGGGAGGGACTGGGAAATGGTTGAAAGTAGTATTAGTTATCCTTAAAAACTGCTATTAAGTTGGCACTGAAATGCCAGGATACAGATTGCGCTAGAAATGCTTGCACTTGATTATGGCAACAACTCTTGTTGGACCAGACGGCTAGACCAAAGAAACTGTACGTGATTAAAAGTGTTAAGAAAAATTATTGTTGTGTATTATATGATTGTAATATACAAATCAAATAAATAACAGTGCTGGTACATAACGTTAGGGTGGGCAATAAAAAATTGCATATGCAAATTCTAAGGGAAAGATTCTGTCACCAACTATCATCACATTCTCTGGACCTGATTCTGCTTTCAGCTGTATAGATGTACATCAGGAACACTTCTAATGAGATAAGTAGAGTTACACCAGTGTTAGGTTGGTGTAGATGAGATGAGAATTAGTCTCAGTTTCTCTATTTTTTTGTTGCATCCTCAGTTAAAGCATTTATGAAAATAGCTCTGTCATTTATATTATGGTCTATAAAAATAGCACTGTCCCAAACATGCAACTCTTAGAATATGTCTGTTCTCTCTGTATGTGCAAGTAGATCTCCCAAAAGGAGTAAAAAAATGGACAAAATGACTTAAACAACGTTCCTGGTTTGATGTAATCATGTTCAGTTGGTTAGGGCCCCAGCTGAGAACTCATAAATTACCAGTGATATTTGCTGAATTTACTTATGAATTTATTCATTCTAATATGTATAGTTGTAGTGAAGGGGCCTCACTCCCCTGCGCTCCTGAGGGGAATAGGACAGAAAAGGCGCAGCCACGGGCGGAGGCCCCGCCGCCTGTCCCTGACCCCTGGAAGTCAAGGGGCGGGACAGGAAATACAAAAGCCCAGCCCCAGCGCTCAGTTAGGAGAAGGCTGCCGGAGAAGGCAGACGCTGGGGCCCGAGCTCCCGCTGGGCCTGGCCTACCCCTTGCTCGGTATCCAGAGGGGTACTGGCCTGACCTCCCCTGGGGCCAGTATCCAGAGGGGCCGACTGAGCTTCCCGACGCTCGGGCTGTGGAGGAGTGGACCGGACCGCCTGACACCCGGTATCCCGAGGAGTGGACCGGACCTCCCGACGCCGGACACCCTGAGGAACCCATGGTTTGGGACCCCCCGGACGACGCTGGCAGAGGGCAGGTACCCAGTGAGGGGGAGGTTGGAAGTGGCCCAGGGGCAGCCGACTCCTGTCAGGCTGCAGACTCACCTGAGCCAATATCAGTGTGTTTCGGTCAGGATCCCCCACTGACCATCAGCGGCGTTGACCGCTGCTAGGGCCCCGGGCTGAAACGCAGTGAAGCAGGAGGGCCTGCGTTCCCCCTGCTACCCCTTCAAGGGTGGCAGACTCCCCCTCCCCTGTCCCAAGGAGGCTTCACGGTGGTTATCCGCTCAGTCCCTGCTGAAGGGCCTGAGCTTAGACTGTGTGTTGCCCCGCCTTGCCCAAGGGCCTGGGCTTATCTATATACTGTTACCTTTTTGCTCAGCCCCTGGTGAAGGGCCTGAGCTTAGACTGTGTGTTGCCCCGCCCTGCCCAAGGGCCTGGGCTTATCTATATACTGTTACCTTAGTGCTCAGCCCTGCTGAAAGGCCTGACTGCTGGACTGCTTATGGCCCCACCCTGACCCAGGGCCTGGGCTCCTAGCGACCAGTCGTTTGCTCAGCCCTGCAACAGTGGGCCTGAGCCACTTACTAACTGTTGTTGGTTCGCTCAGCCCCACAGCAAGGGATGGGCCCCGGGTCGACGGAGTGCGGTGAGCTGGTGTGGCTCCCCTCCACCGTGAAGGAGGGTTGAGCCCCGGTCCCGCGCCGCTACAATAGTTAATAAGGAGCTGTTTGGCTAAACATTTTAATAAATATCTTGAAGGTGATTCAGAAATACAGAATTGAAATCTAAGACTGAGAGATATCATGTAGATTGTAATGGGGGGAGTTTTATAACTCATGTATACAAATTGCACTCAGTAGCTGATTAATTCATGGGCCCATGGGACCTGTGCCCCGGTGCCCTGGCCAGTTTGGGGGCTCCCACCTCTGGCTTCCGCTGGGCAGGTGGCTAGCAGATGAGGTGGCCTGTGCCGCAGCGGTGCCGCCACGTTGGATGTTGGGCCAGGCCTAGGTCATCTCCACCATGGGCAGCCTCTGCATTTCCTTCTTGGGGTCCCTGGAGCAGCAGCTGAAACCAGAGACGTGGGGCCAGGCCGGGCTGGACAGGAGGTTGGGGAAACCTGAAGTGGGGAGTTCAGAGAGGAGCTAGGGTGGGGCAGGAGGAGAAAACCTGGAGCCAGGAATGTGGTGGTGCTAGGGGCTCCCTGGAGCACTGGGGCTAGAGCTGAGCCTGGGGTGGAGGAGGGGAGCATAGATGCGGCTATTTAAAGGATTCGGGGCTGTGGCAGCTGCTACTGCCCTAGCCCTTAAAATAGACCCCGGAGACCTGCCGCCGCCTCCCTAGGGCTCCGGCAACAGGGCTCCAGGGATGATTTAAAGGGCCCAGGATAGTAGCGGCAGCCGGAGCTGCAGGCCCTTTACATCACCGCCCAAGCCACTGGCTGCTGCTGCTACCCTGGCACCGTGGCTCGAGTGGTGATTTAAAGGGCTCGGGTCTCCTATTGTGACTACCCTCTGGGGCCCTTTAAATTGACACCCGAGCCCCGCTGCTGGAGCCCTGGGGTAGCGGCAGCAGGGCTCTGGCGGTGATTTAAAGGGCCAGGGGCTCCTGGCTGCCAGTACTGCAGCAGAGCCCTGGGCCCTTTAAAGCTCCGCCAGAGGCTGGGAGCCCCCTCTGATGGTGATTTAAAGTGCCTGGGGCTCCACTGTGGTAGCAGCGGCTGGAGCCTCAGGCTCTTTAAATCACCCTGGGGCTCCCAGCTGCCTCTGCAGCTGGTAGCTCCGGGGGTGATTTAAAGGTCCCGGAGCTCCCAGCTGCTGCTACCACAGTCCCGGGGATTTAAAGGCCCTGCGTCTTCTGGTAGAGGCCATGCCTCTTCCAGTTGAGGCCCCGCACCCACCTAAGGACTCGGGAGTACTGGTAAATCCTTTAAGTTACTTTCACACCTGCTGTCCTGTCTCTTTTGCATATGGCTAACTTTAAGCATGTGTGTTTCAATGGGTTTCAAGGCCATTGGTCTTTTACCCAGGCCCTTAAGAGCAATGAGTAAATAGGAAATGCCAGGACAAGATTTCAAAGAATAACTATTACAAATGCAGGTGAGAGGTTAGGAGCCTGCACAGGGTCACATCATTAATGGCTTATTGTTACTATATCGTCACTCTTTCTTGCTTCTCAGCACAGGTCTACACTACGAGATTAAATCGATTTTAGATACGCAATTTCAGCTACGAGAATAGCGTAGCTGAAATCGAATATCTAAAATCAATTTACTCACCTGTCTTCACCGCGCGGGAGCGATCCGCGCGGCTCGCTGTGTCGAATCCGGAAGTCCAGTCGTCTAGCTGGAGTTCCGGAATCGATCTAAGCACGCTCTGGGATCGAGATAGCGCGTCCAGACCAGACGCGATATTTCGATCCCCGAGCAATCGATTTTAACGCGCCGATCCGGCGCGTAGTCTAGACGTGGCCTCAGTGAAGACTCAGCCTGTCTTTCAAAGGTGAATCAAAACCCTGAATCCAAACACACTTGAAGCTCAGATTCAGACAGGACCACAGTGGCTTTGTGACTCAAGCCACTTTCTCATCATATTGTGCTTTTTGTTGTTTCTTGCCCACATTTCTAAGTCATGTTGTATTTTGACAGATTGAACCTTTGCTTATTTATATTCTTATATTTACTAAAATAAAACGTCAACCAAAACATGCCTACTGTACATTGAAGGGACCAGACCTTCCAGTCAGTATGGATTAGGCTATGATTAAAGCAGACACCTAAAGAATAAGAAAGCTGGATTCTCTTTTTATCTCTTCCACAGACTTGCTGTGTGATGCTTTTCAAGTCATTTCTTCTCTCTGTGCTTCAGTTTCCACGTCCAAAAAATAGTAGTGTTTACTATTACACTCAGATAAAACCACTTCGTATTACTGCTACATATACATACAGCTATAATGAAGTTGACTTAATAATTTCTCTATAGTGCTGTTGTAGCTATGTTGGTACCAGGATATGAGAAAGACAAGGTAAGTGAAGTAATATCATTTATTGGACCAACTTCTGTTGGTGGAAAGGACAAGATTTTCAGCTTCACAGAGGTTTTCCTCATGTCTGGGGAAGGTAACCAGAATGTGTAAGCTAAATACAAGTTGGGACAGATTGTTAAGCTTAGGGGGTTCACAAATGCTGTAGGAGATCACTTTAAATGAAGTGGGCAATGGAGGGATAGCAAGCAGTAGGGTATGTTACAAATTGTTGCAATGAGCCATAAAACCAGTGTTGTTGTTAAGACTAGAGTTATGAGTTAAGTTCCCAGGCTCATCTTTTGAAGGTGTTGTGCAGGTTTCCTTAGAGGACAGGTACTGAGAAATCAGATATAGATATTTTTAATAATTTCTTTCAGTTTAAAGATAAATGGGTGGAGATGTTTATGATCCCGTCCTGCAAAGTAATAGAACAATTTACATGCTTCAAATAAAGCACATGTGCAGAATTGGGGCTTTTGAGATGAACTGATGGCCCCACTCAAATCAATGTGAGTTTTGACAATATTCCCCCATAGTTTTTACTAGTGAGAGGTTAATATTTGAACTAATTGTGGCTTATGTTTTAAAGGCAAAATCCTCTATAATACATGAATTTAATTCTGTAGATTATTTATACTACAGTGTAGTATGGTTACATTTTCTCAGGGTCAAAAAACAGCTTTTAATTTTGTAAAGAACTTGACAATATGACCCTATTTGGGTCAATTTGTGCCATTAACATGACTGAAACCGGGTTTAATTTTCATTTTGTTGGACCTTTTTAATTCAGAATCCTGAAAAATTTACAATGTCAATCATTTTTTAAAAACTCAGATCTTTTCACTCACTGCCTTTGATGAGTACTATGGGGGTTTGAGCAGTGTGGCTCCCAAGAATACTGAATAGTGGTTGTGACTACAAAACAGAGATAAGCTGAGCCTTTTCTCCCTCTTCTTGCTAACAAACCTGGAAAAATAGTTGCGTGTCACAGGCTCACATTTTCTTCCTCAAACTTTTCTTTTTCATTCCAATTGTTTTTGTCAGTTAGTGACCAAAACACAGAAAGTAACTACAGTTATTCAGGTATAGCAAACATCTGTTCGTTAAACAATAAAGACAGACAAGAATAATAAAATAAACCAATCTTTCCCTAGATAATAATAGTGGACCAGATTCTCTCCTATACTCAGTGGCTTTCTGATTCTAAAACTGCAGCTCCTCCAACATTAGTTTCAGCATGTTATAGCAACTGATGGGCTGCCCCCTTCTTTTCTCCCCTCACTTTAGACCCCTACAATAAGGTTTGGGGGCAACTGGAGCAGGAGTTGGCTCTGCCAGCTTTATGCCAATCTGTGAGAATTCCCCCACTGGTCAAAATCTCACTTGGCCAGTTTTGACCAGTTTCTGTTTCCTTTGCGTTACCCGAACTTCTATATTTTACATACGGTGACCAGACAGGAAATATGAAAAATCAGGACGGGGCTGAGGGGTAATAGGAGCATATATAAGAAAAAGACCCAAAAATCAGGACTGTCCCTAAAAAATCAGGACATCTGGTCACCTTAATTTTACACCATCTGAGGCTTTAACCCAGGCCAGATTTAATGAATAAATGAATGATTCCATCTAGCTGCACCATTCCATTCACCATTGTATTTGAGTGTTCAGTTTTGACCACTCTCTCTAATTTTAATGACACATTTTCTGAAGTAGTTGCCATGCATTTATAGCATTAATTATGCCTTAATGAAGTTTCGTATTTGGGGAATCATAATCTGTGATTAGTAGCCAAGGATATATTTTCAGAAATCCAGCCTAATACAAATTTTGATTATGTAAAATTCTTTCCAAAAATCAATTAACGTGATTTGGTTTCAGGCATGTTCAAAAGCATCTTATCTCTGCTCCAATGGCACTAATGGGCAGCTAATGGGTCTGATTTCTGTGTCTGCATTCTGCTTTTGGGAGTGAAAGACTGAGTGGAATAAGGCCAGGCCTTCTAGGCTGCAGGTTCTATACAGTGTTTGGGAATTGAGCTAAACAAAGAATACATGGTAGATTATATCCTGCCTCGTGTAATTACATATACCTGCTCTGATTTTGCAACAACTGATACCTCCATGTGAGTTTTAATTTCCTTAGCACTGATAGATGGGTGGGTCAAAAGTTACAACTATGACCAAAGCCTGACTGTGCTTCAAAGAGTACATTTCCCTAATATTCATTACAGGAAGTGGCAGGATGCACTTCACGCTAACCAAAGAGCAGAGTGCCTTTATCTTATAGAAAACATTTGAAATATCAGAGCCCTGGGGAAGTTTAGGAAACAAAATTCCAAATTATTTTTTTTAAAAATAAATAAATTACATTTAGGACAGCCAATTATTTAGTAATAAACTATTGATCCCACATGGGGAAAAATAAAATACATAGGAAAACACTACAGTAAGTAGATATTAAGTAAAATAAGATCACTAGCTATTACAGAACTGTCGTTGCGTATTCTTGACCCATGGGCTGCAGGAGTGATTTGCAGAGTGCAAACAAAATGATACAGGAAGTAAAAGACAAACACATTGCACTAGCCTCAAATAAGAACATTAAAAATTGTATGGGTCTGACACTCAGTTATGTAAAGCCCCTTTTAGGCTGCTCTGGCAGCATCAAGAGACTTTAAGTGTGAGAAAACAGCTCCTGAAAATGTCCACTGTGCATACAGGCTCTGTGATTGGAACTGGAGTGAGGGGGTCTATATATGTCCAACTCTGAAAGGGGGAAGATCAGGAGTGTGTCAAGAACATGTGAGGGGTGTGGCCAGAGTGTAGTGCACTATAGCTATTCTCTGCTGCTCAGGACCCGTAAGGGACCATAGGAAGCTGAATATACATTCAAGCGGCCCTGAGGCTGCTCTAACTTACACAGTAGACCAGGCTGGCCTGTGCCCTGAATATGGTGAGGGCAAAGGTGAGTGAAGACACCTTTGCTTCCCTCTTCCATCCCCATGCCAAACATAAGAATGGAATAACTGCGAAACAAGACCTATATATTTTGTTTTGAATTTTTTGAAGTTCAGTGTTAATTAAAATCAGGGCTTTGGAGCTGTGCTCCAGCTCCATGCAAAAGCCTGCATCTCTACTGCTCTGGAGCTGCTCCGCACTCCAGCTCTGGGCTCCGCTCCAAAGCCCTGATTAAAATGAGAACAGAGATGTATTCTGTTATTGCTTCATTCTGGGTCTCCATCTCACTGGGCACCTCATGTTCTATTTCCAAACTTATAGGGAAACTGTAGCAAGGGGGCGTGGCCTCCCAACCTAATAGAAGGGAGAGACCCACAACTGCCCGTTGGTGGTCAGAGCCAAGAAACCCACAGCTGCCACACCAGAAGGAGAGGGGCAGGACAGGAACCAGAAATATAAAAGGCAGGCCCTCCAGCTCACTTGAAGGAGAGCTGCCAAAGGAGCCCAGACCCAACGGATGCCACTACAGTGCCAGAGCCCCCAGACACCGGGAAGACCAAGGAGCTGTTGGGGCGCCACTAGCCCTTTACCCCAGTGAGACAAATGACAACCCTGGAACCCCAGTACCCCCTGACTGGGAGTGTAGAAAGGAGCCCGGGGAAGCCAAATAGGGGTCAGCTGTGTTACTAACTGTAAGCCAGCCAGCATGCTATGGATGGATTTCCCTGCTGTGGTGGACCACTCTGCCACTGTTAGAACCTGGGCTGGGACAAAGTGGAGTGAGTGGGCCTGCATCCCCCTACCCTCTGCCACCACACCCTTGGGGGTGGCAGCCTCCCCATCTGCAGGCCAAGAAGCCTGCACTGGTCTGTCACCCACCTGAACTCGATGCCCGACAGTTTTGCTGACTGTCCTGCCAGGGAGCTGATCCCCCTAGACTGCCATATTGCTCTGCAGGGCTGCAGGCCAGAGTGATTAAGGGTCGGCTAATTTCCTCCTGAACTGAGTCACTCCAGAAACATTGTAGCGAGGGAGTGTGGTCTCCCCCAGATAGGGAGAGAGCCACAACTGCCTTACAGGAACTAGCAGACAGAGTGCAATACTTCACTGCAGGGGAGGTAGAAAGACCAGATTTCTGAACTTGGGCTTTCCTGGAACTGTATGGGAATTGGGAAGGAAGTAATAGGTCAAAAAAAAAAAAAGAGATAAAAGATTATAAAATATTTGTTTCCTTAATTTAATAAGCAGCCAATAAAACCCCATGGATAAAACAGGAAGGTGCAGTTGTGTATTTGTGCTTCTTGGAATATTCTAACTTTGAACTGATAGGGGTTAGGGAAAAAACTTTCCCTGTGGGCATGTTATTCTATAATTGCCTATTATGGGATTGATCTTACTTTCTCCTGAAGCCCCTGGTGCTGGACTATATGGGACAGTGTGAGGACACGGGACTACATGGGACACTGGTGTGAATGAGTATGATAAATTCTATATGTTTGAGAAGGCGAAAAAGGGGCGGGAGAAGTCCCAGTCTTACCCTCAGGCTATCTCCACATGTCTGATTATTTTGGTGACTGTTAATGGTTTAGTAGCAAAGCCTGCAATTCTTTGAAAAATCCATTCATTTGCATAGCATCTAAATCATGTCAAATTTACCGGGAAACACTTGATGTTGGCTTTTCTTCTGGGTTTACCTTTGCTAATAGCATCTTAGGCTTAGTTAGGGCCCAATCCAAAGCCCATTGATCTTGGTGTAAAGATTCCCATTGAATTCAATGGACTTTGGATCAGGCTTTTACTCTATACAGAGAGATATTTATGGATTATGGTAACCTGAACCTATGTATTTCCTTTGTGGTTGCCCTGACAAGAATTTCCTATTCTTTTATCTTTGTTATCAGCAGGTGGTTTTATTTAGGTGGCTAATAACTCTGAGGAATAGAAGCTTGTCAAGACAAGAATGCTCAAACAGTATGCATTATGCTAACCTAAGTATAGCAGCCGTATATAAATCAGAAAATGTATCAAAACTGGTTGCCCTGCTAGATGCAATTCTATTAGTATTAAACATTTATACTCTAATATAAATGATTTATTGGGAATTAGAAGAGGAACTTCTTATAATGATACTAGGATTTGGGCATCTATTTTCTAGCATGCTGCACTGAACATTTACCCTGTAATATCTAAATTCCTTCTTGTTTGAGGACTTAATTTAAGGTTTCAACCTCTGCAGTGAAAGGAATAAAATGTTTATAATTTATGGCATGATTTTTTTGCAACAGTAATTTAATTCCAGGTTAAATCCAATAAACATACTGTACTCTCTTCATTGCATTCCATTGCAGTACAATGCAATGCAAACATTTAATTTTGATAGTATGTCCTGCACAAAATAGAAGGTTTGTTAGTTCAAGCAGCAAAAGCCAATCTCATATTTTTTTAAACATTTTATACCAACTGCAGAAATAGCTGTATCAGAAATAAAATAGATAAGGCCATAATGTATGTAAAAGTAACTCAAATACAGCTGAGGTTTGTTCATTCAATAATGAGGTAATAGTTTGTCTAATCTAATCTCAGAGTGTTTTCTGACACTTCAGTAATAGGCTAACATGACCTTAGAGGTTAATGATGACATTGCTCATATCACATGACAGGCTATTCCATGCCATCTTGAGTTAATCTTAAATATTTTTATTTAGCTAATAGAGCCACCGTGTTTGCTAGTGTTGCAAAATGTAGCATGCCAGCCCCTAAAGCTGTGAAATCTTACTTATCTTCAAATGGAATGCACTTGCAATGGAGAGAATGTAATTAAAGGGCTCAGATTGCCACTGGTCAGAAACTGCAATTGTACCAAGCATTGGAGCTGAAATAAAATTGACAGAACAAACTCACTGTAATAATCCTATTGGAAGCAGGAGTTTTCAAAATTTGCTTGCTTTCATTAATAAACAGTCTAAATATTATTTTGCACATATATATTTTTACCTATGGGAAGCGCCAGAACAAGCATATAGCAAACCTGTTATTCTCATTGGTCCTTTTATCTTCCCAAATTTTGCTCTCATAATTTGCATCAAGTCTAGAATGAGATTTTTATCTTTTCAGGTAGGAACTAGGGATAATCTAGAAGTTTTAAACCAAGGATTTAGGTGCTTAAAACCTTTTCTATACAAGTGGTGGTATATAGGGTATGTGTAGTTGCACATTAGAGAGAAAGGCTCTAGTAGGAGCAGTGTAGTAGACGAGGGAGGCATAGCTTGGGGATGTAGAGAGTTGTGTAGGGTATATACCCTAAGGTTCTGACTTGTCTTTACTGTGCTTTATAGGGTTCAGAGGATAGAGAAGATAGTACCATGCAGGCAGTTGAGACGCCTTTTATCACAGATGGAAGTTCAGCTCTGTGTATATATCTTGTTTTTGGTGGTGCTGATCACATTGACTTCAGAATGGGTGAGTGGCTGGGAAGGAGTTAATCACTCATTCAGTAAGATTTGTGAATGTTTTTCTATAGCACATGCTTCTACAATGAGTCATAGGCACCCCTTAAAAATGAAAATAAAATTGTTCTATGAGAGTACTTGCATTTGTCAGCTCTAACACTGTATTCCATCTCCATTCCTTTTCTTTTTGTGCTATAGGTCAACACTTTATAGATGAAAACACAGTAATGCATTGTGCTGAGAAGCAATGTATGGCTAAAGAAATCAACTAGTGATGCACGGCTTTGGTTGGGTTGAATATACACTGGTTTGAAATATGCACGGTATAGTGTCCTGAATTTCTTAATGAACAATTACGTTTATATTAGAAAAATGTAATTGGGTCCAGGACAATATACTCTGAGGAGAAACTAATCACTTCTATTATGCTTAAAGTGGTTTATTGGAATGTACAGTGGTTGTAAATGATATAGGCTAGGCTCTCAGGGTTAATCAAAGTAGTTGTATTGAAGTCAATGGGGCTACATTATTTTATACTGGCTGAGGGAACCAGTCTTATACCTCCAACGGTTAAAAAAGGTATTGGTCTGATTGATTATAGAATGATTAGAGCAACAACATACCAAATTATAGCTCTAATCACTGTTTATTAGTGCTAGAGTGAGCCGATAGGCTCAGCCCAGAGAAAGAGGCAGAATGGAACTGCACTGTTCTGAGGAAGTACAGCTTTCGTCTTCAGTACACCTAGCCAGTACACCTAGCCAGGTCTTCAGTACACCTAGCCAGGTCTGTTGCTGTGTGTGGGGCCAAGACCAGAGCTGATCCAAAAATTTTGTGGAAACATGCAAACTCAATGACATTTTTGGTAGGAGAAAGACAGGACATTTCAACTTTCAATAGTGTTGAAACGTTCCATTTTGAAAAGGTAAAAACAGTGTTTCAGCTTTATTTTATTTAATTTTGACTCTTGTATTCTAAAAATGTTTTAAATGAATCACTAATATAAACATTATCAAAATGAAATGATGCAATGTTTCCAAACTGAAATTTGAGAATTTTCATTTTGCCAGAAATTTTTGAAAAGTTAAACATTGACATTGTCTGATTAAGAATTAAAACAAATTTCAAAATATTAGAGATTCTTGTGGAATGGAAATTCTGTTTTCCAATAAGCTGTGGCCAGGACTGCCCTAGCTTACGTCTCCATAGTCCAGGAGGCACAAAGCCCTTGTTGCCTCTCTCTCCTGGTGCTACAACAAGCTCAGCTTGCCTATTGTCCCGAACTGGAACAGAGCACAGAGCATTAAAAGTAAATCAAGTTTTGGAGAGCATGACAGAAAGTTCAATAAGTCTTTGAACTGGAGAGGGAGTCAATGAAGGTAGTAGATAACAAGGATGACGTGGTGATACGATAATGTTATTATGGATCAAATCATATGCTCTTCATTCCAACTGTCGGTTCTACTGAGTGAAGAACAACTTTCCACATACTACAGCAATTGATGGTGATCCATTTTCTGAAAATTCTGAGAAGACTAAGCTGCATGAGTGCTAAACTGTTGTAGTAAAATATGCAATAGTGTTGCAACTTCTGAATTTTTGTTTCTAAAAAAGTTGTAAAGTACATTCTCTAAACTGCTTGTTCAGTGCAGATGAGAACAAGAACAAGTTGTTGTAGGAGAATAACCCATCTCTTCATAGGACTACTGGGTCAAATACAATATCTTCTGATTCTGTGCTCAATAGTTGATTCTTATTCTTCAAAAGAAGATTTTTTAATCTGACAGACTGGAACACCCATTTAAACTTTGTCTTTCAACATCCCTGTTGGTTCTGATCTAGTGCTTTGCACATAGGAAATGAGGACAGATTTAGTTCTTGGTGAAATCTAAGAACTATTTCAGTCCAATGTTGACCCAGTCAATAACTATACCTAGAGGAAGAAAGTAGGCTTAATTCTTATTAATGTATTAACATTTCCTCCTGTCTCCCAATAATCAGTGCAATTCTGCCAACTTAATTTTGTAAAACTATCTAGAGAGCAGTAGATACTGTATATACCTATGGCAATATTTGTTTTTACATGCTGCTATAATTTTCCACATAGCAGATATGGAATCCCATCTTGTTTTTCATTACTGGGATTTTCTAAATATCTGTATCCTTTCCATAATTGGTGTCAGTTGCAGAGTTCTTTGCTCCATTGAGGCTAGAGTTACTATTTAATACATTTTAAACAAATGCAGACTTTGTGGCTGGACTGGAATCCTAATGGTACAGTATTAGCATGAGGTTTGTAAAACCTCATGCAATCCAGCAAAGTGGAGGGTAGTGAAAAGTAAATAAAACTAAATATTCATATTGTTGCTTTAAAAAAATTGAAAGCCAGAAGATTAAATGAAAGGGTACCTTCATGTTATTTGTGGTGCAAGGGCTATAGCACTCCAGAAACACTCAACTGAGCGAGTGACCTCAGCCTCATATATTGCCTTCAGAAACAATAAAATTTTTGTTTTTCATATGCATTAAAGTGTTGAAACACTTCCTTAAATTTCTAAAGGTGTGAAGTAATACAGAATATAGGGATGACATATATGAAGATTGAGAAATATAATTTTCCAGAAGCTGCTTGAATATAGGTTGTGCTGCTAGTAAATCATGCTTATCAAAGACTATTAAGACACAGGAGTACCTTAAATGACCTTACTTTCAGCCTGAAATTTCCTCTCTATATAGCATATCTCAAGATAGCCTTTTATTGTTCATTTTTTTTAATGCAGGCAGTTAAAGAGCAACCAGGTAACAACCTTCTGCAATATTGCTTAAAGCAATGGTGACTATTGAGAAATAAAGTCATTAGTACTGATAGAAAGTACAGAGTATTAATAGCAAAAAGTAGTGATGGATGGAATTTATATCTATTCTTAATCATTTTAACACTAATAAATTATCATTCTTATGGATTGCAGCCCACATCATCTCACTGTCCCTCACAACAGATTTGCATATAAGTGGGTTAACAAAATAAATAGAAGCCTCTGTGTCAACAAGCAATTGCATGGAATCATCTTTTGTGATCTGCTGGAGAGGAAAAAGACAGACCACTTAGAGCATTACCATTTACAGAGCCAGGAAATGCAAGCATGTTAAAACCTTATGTTTAATGATATCAAAATGTACTTAACTGCTGCTAACAAGCAATAATCAAGCAACATGTAGTATCTGCATGATACAGCTGAAGTACACCAAGGAAACCTGAGGGCTCTGGCTGACACCAAAATTGCCTTGCCACAACTTTCTCAATTATCTTCCCCAAAGAGGAGATCTCTTATGGCCAGTGGACAAAAACTGCTAAGTATGATGGTTCTATTCTAAATATGTAAGTTACCATCAGGCCCTCTCAAAGGTCCAGAGAGGTCTGGGCCACTTTCAGCTTTTGAGGTCCCTAGCCATAATAAAAATAAAAAATGATGACACATGAAACTATAATAAAGGCACCAAAAAAAGAATGAGACATAATTTGAATGTTTTATTTAACAAATGCTTTTCTAGCCTTTCTGTGCAAATGCACTAATTATTGAGGGAAAAATATCTAGCTTTTGTGCAATGTCACAGTTGATATTAATCATGGTGAGCCCATTCAAATGCTCTTGTCCCATAGTTGAATGGTGATAGTTCTTTACCTGCTTCTATATGTTAAAGGTGTATTCACCTGAAGCCATTGATGCAGGCAAACTGACAAAAATACACAATGCAACTGTGATATTTGGAAACACCCCAGAAAGTGCTAGTCCAAGTATTTCTTGAAGCAATTCCTTTGGCTTGCGATCCAATTTAAAGTTTGTGGAATATATTCGTCTGAGAAAGTTGACCTCACTGAAATCTTTTGAGATTCTTTTTGTTGTACTGTTGCTGAAATTGTTCAGCTGCAGAAAGCAGATCTTCACCACTCAGTCTGTTCAACTGCCAAAGAAATCTAAAAGGGGTACAAATTAGTCACAGTTACTCGAAATCGGTGTGTAAGACCTGATTTAATAGCGTCAATGACGAAAAGGAAGATGGATTCAGTAGATAAGTTGTGACTGGTGAAGAACTCAGATGAAATGCCAATATTCTGTGCTACTAATTTGGACTCAGTCAGGATTGCATCCCATTGTTCACAAATCTGTTGAATGACATTGATAAGACTTTCAACGTTATCACTCTCAACATCAGGTGTAGCATTGTGTGCTTTAATTACCAGATTAATTTGGTGGATCATTGTAAGTAGCTTCATCCATGAAGATGACATCAGAGGGGGGGCCAGGAGGGCCATTTGGCCTGGGCCTCAAGCTCAAAGGGGGCCTCAAATTTAGATACTTGTTAATTTTTTGGCATTTGATAAGTTTCACAACTTGTTTTTATGTGCATCCCTATCAGACCAAAATATGAAACACTCTCTCATTCACCCTGCTTGCTCTACAAACGAAAAAGTCTATCACTGGGAGAAAGTGAAACAAGAATCAAGTACTTCTACCTACAGTAGAAAGACTACAGGTAAAACCATTAGGGAGTGATTGCAGAAAAAAGTATCTGTAAAAATGTGGTGCTCAGCCTAGATAAAAGTTGTCTCACATGGAACACTGCTGCAGACTCTCCATTTTGTAATATAGCCAATTCTGGCTACATTATGTGGAAAGCAGGTGGACATTTTAGGAGCTGAAAAGTGTGCAGTGATATTTTTAGGTTGTAAGTGTACGAGTGTCAATCATAGTATATAAGGCCACAGGGGAGTATTGTGATCATCTAATCTGACTTCCTGTCTAGCACAGCCATAGAACTTCCCCAGAATAATTCCTTTTGAAGTAGAGCACATCTTTTAACAAAATATCCAATTTGATTTAAAAATTGACAGCAATGGAGAATCCACCACAATCCTTGATACATTGTTGCAATGGCTAATTTGCCCTCACTGTTAAAAATGTATACCTTATTTCCAATATGAATGTCTAGTTTCAGCATCCAGTCATTGGATTTTGTTGATTAAACAGACTATTACCAAATATTCCCACCCCCATCTAGATACTAATAGACTATGATCAAGTCATCCCTTAATCATCTCTTTGTTAAGCTAATTAGATTGAGCTCATCATTATAAGGCATTTTCTAATCCTTTAATCATTTCCATTGCTCTTTTCTGAATTTATCACATCCTTTTTGAACTGTGGGCACCAGACATGAACACAGCATTTCAGGACTGATTGCCCAAATGCCAAAGACAGAGGAAAAATAACCTCTCTACTCTTAGTTGAGATTTCCCTGTTTATGCATCTAAGGATCACATTAACATCTTTGTCACAGCACTGCACTGGGAGCTAATGGTCAACTGATTATCCATTATGACCCCCCCCCCAATCTTTTTCAGAATCACTGCTTCCCAGGATAGATCTCCCCATCTTGTAAGCATGGACTATATTATTTGATCCTAGATGTGCTGGATTAAAAACTCAGTTTGCCTGAGCACAGCAAGCAATATTTTGTTACACTGGGCTATATCCATTGGCTTCATTATTCAGATGGTCAGGCCCTATGTGATTAGCTGGTGAGGGCAGATATTTTCCATTTTGTAACTGCTAAAACTCTAGGAGTATCACCATCTACAGTTCATCACTCTGGGTACCTTTTCTATGGTCTTGTAAACCAATAATAGATTCATAGACTCTAGGACTGGAAGGGACCTCCAGAGGTCATCAAGTCCAGTCCCCTGCCCTCATGGCAGGACCAAATACTGTCTAGACCATCCCTGATAGACATTTACCTAACCTACTATTAAATACCTTCCAGAGATGGAGATTCCACAACCCCCTAGGCAATTTATTCCACTGTTTAACTACCCTCACATTAGGAACTTTTTCCTAATGTCCAACCTAAATCCCCTTGCTGCAGTTTAAGCCCATTGCTTCTTGTTCTATCATCTTAAGAGCTAAGGTGAACAAGTTTTCTCCTCTCCCAATGACACCCTTTTAGATACCTGAAAACTGCTACATAATCAGCCTCCCTTCATAGGTCAGTTCTCAAAGACCTTTAATCATTCTTGTTGCTCTTCTCTGGACCCTCTCCAATTTCTCCACACTTTTCTTGAAAGCGGTGCCCAGAACTGGACGCAATACTCCAGTTGAGGCCTAACCAGCGCAGAGTGAGAGTGGAAGAATAACTTCTCATGTCTTGGTTTACAACACACCTGTTAATGCATCCCAGAATCATGTTTGCTTTTTTTGCAACAGTATCACATTGTTGATCATATTTAGCTTGTGGTCCACTATGACCCCTAGATCTCTTTCTGCAATACTCCTTCCTAGATAGTCTCTTCCCATTCTGTATATGTGAAACTGATTGTTCCTTCCTAAGTGGAGCACTTTGCCTTTGTCTTATTGAACTTTATCCGGTTTACCTCAGACCATTTCCAATTTGTCCAGATCATTTTGAATTTTGACCCTGTCCTACAAAGCAGTTGCAATCCCTCCCAGTTTTGGTATTGTCTGCAAACTAAAAAAGCGTACTTTCTATGCCAACATCTAAGTCGTTGATGAAGATATGAACAGAGCCCGGTCCCAAAACAGACCCCTGTGGAACCCATTTATTTTACCCTTCCAGGAGGATTGGGAGCCATTAATACTCTCTGAGTACAGTTATCCAGCCAGTTATGCACCCACTTATAGTAGCCCCATCTAAATTGTATTTGCCTAGTTTATCGATAAGGATATCATGCGAGACCGTACAAATTCTTACTAAAGTCTAGTAACCACATCCACCGCTTCTCCCTTATCCACAAGACTCGTTATCCTATCAAAGAAGCTATCAGATTGATTTGAGATGATTTGTTCTTTACAAATCCATCTGGGCTATTCCCTCACCCTTACCACCTTCAAGTGTTTGCAGATGATTTCTTAATTACTTGCTCCATTATCTTCCCTGGCACAGAAGTTAAACTAACTGGTCTGTAGTTTCCTGGGTTGTTTTTTATTCCCTGTTATAGATGGGCACTAATTTGCCCTTTCCAGTCTTCTGGAACTCTCCCTGTCTCCCGTGACTTTCTAAGATAATAGCTAAAGGCTCAGATGCATCCTAGAATACTCAAGGAGTTAATAGAGGAGGTATTCATCAGGCCCTGGTGACTGCAGGCATCTACTTTTCTAAGTGATTTTTAACTTGTTCATTTTTATTTTATCTTCTAAACCTACCCCCTTCCCAGAAGCATTCACTATATTAGACATTCCTTCAGACTTCTCAGTGACGACCCAAAACAAAGAAGTCATTAAGCATCTCTGCCATTTCCAATTTCCTGTTACTGTTTTCTCCTCCTCACTGAGCAGTGGGCCACCCTGTCCTTGGGTAGCATGACATCACCCTTGTTTTTACCCTTTTATCCTAACCCAGAGACACTCACACTTCCTCTTCCTATGTCCATCTCCACCTCAGTCCAAGTTGTACATTTTTAACATACAAGGCAACACCTCCTCCTTTTTCCTGTCTATCCTCCTGAGCAAACTATACCCATCCACACCAACATTCCAATCTGTATTATCTCACCAAGTTTCAGTGATGCCAACAATGTCATAGTTGTATTTATTTATTAGCACTTCCAGTTCTTCCTGCTTATTACCCATACTTCTCGCATTTGTATATAGGCATCTAAGTAGTGGCTGGATTTGCCTCCAGTTTTGCCCTGACTCTCCTTTCTCTCTGCCATTACAGCCCAACCTCCCTTTGTTCTGACCCATCTCCCAGGTCTTCATGTTCCCCACTTACCTGTGAGCTTTGCTCACCTGTCCCCGTCGAACCTAGTTTAAAGCTCTCCTCACTAGGTTAGCCAGTCTGTGTGCAAATAGGGTAGTTTAATGCAATTAGCTAAATTTTTCCAGAAGTGACTGAGTGGAAATGAACTTGGTAAGTTAATCCTAAAAGAGTCTTTTTGGACAACCATGAGTTACTGAAAACAGAGGTTTATAATGGGAACCATTTTGTGATCTTCTTTAAGCATTTATTATAAAATGAACTTCAGGAGCCATAGGAGAATGCCAAAATCCTGCTTCCCCCAAAGATCATCACAGCCCCGATCCACTTAAAGAATGAAAATCACTTCTGCAGTATGGCTGACCTTTCTGCTGAGTAGGTCAGCCTGCCCTGGAGCTGAGCTCAGTGACTTTCCATGGATCATTAAGACTGGATAGAGATGATAATGATTAGCTAAATTATTCCTTCTTTAAATCTAATGATCTGTGAGGTGAGAAGTCTGGAGCTAAGGTAAGAGAAATTAAACTAGATGGAGTGATTGGACTTCACATTGAAAAAAAATGTGTCTCTCCAGAATTTAGGCAGCACAGGATCCTTTGGTATGGGACTAAGAAAAGCTGGTAAATACTCAGTCCCAGGCCAGGGAAAGGAAAGATAGTATTTGAATTGCCAGCAAAGAAAAATAATAACACAGTCTTGTTTCTGAAATTACTGGAAGGTGAGAGTTTCAAGTGGGAGAAAATTGTATATAGCTGCAAATTCTAATTCTCCTTTGTAGATTGCTGTCTAGAAAGAATCACTAGCAACTTAATCTTAGACTTAAGTAACTTGAAAAGGCACCTACCTCTCTGACTTCCATATATGATAGAGAAGAAGAAAGACGCTTAATGTTTTTTTCAGGCCGCATGTGAAGAAGGCAGGGGAGACCCAGCAAATAGAATTTGTTTGGCACTTTGTCATTCTGTAAATTATGTGATCTTGGTTTTGTTGTTCTGAGTTGGAGACTGATTGTCTTCATAGTGGCTGAGAAACAGAGTTAAGAAATCCTCCTGAGAGTCTTTCAGTCATTATGTCTTTTAAATTAAATTAGAAATGAAAGGAGGTGGCAGAATCCTGGGGGAAAGTGGGGAAAGAAAGAAAAAAATTTCTTCATTAAGTAAAGACTTATGCATGTGCACAAATTAAAATTCATAGGGCTGCCTCCTTGTGCAAAGTGCCCCAGCATTTCACATCAATAGTCGGTAAATCTAGCTGTGGGTTTCTGAAAAATAGCAGATTTTATATATAAAACACCAAATTTGTGTCACTGGAAAGTTATTCTAGGTGGGAAAGCCTCACCTGGGCAATAGGCCTCTAGAATTAATATATCTTGGTTCAAAACATATTGGACTAGGAGTGCTGATGCAGTTTAAGATGTTTAGATATTGATCTTATAAGATGAATTCATCTTGAATTCACATATAAACCCACCTGTTTTTCTTTTTCCTATTGTCTGGTAATATGTGGCTATATTTCAGTTTCAGAGAGAGCTTTTTAGAGATGAGACACTGGGAGGTAGCAGATGAAATCTACTTATTCAGAGCTGTCATGGTATAATTCCCCACTCTGAACCTTAGTGTCCAAAAGATGGGGTACCAGCATGAATTCCTCTAAGCTTGATTACCAGCTTAGAAGCTATAGCGCTGCCACCAACCAGGAATTCCAGTGCCTGGTACACTCTGGTCCCCCCAAGACCTTGCCGACAATACAAACAGCTGAAGAGAAGTTTCATAGGAACTCAGAATTCTAAAAAGATGGGCGAAACAAATAAAAACTAGAGGGAATGGATTCCGCACTACACTCTGTTCATACAGATTTTTTTTAACCACACTGGAATCATCAGTTGCAGAGAATTATATGTAATTTATATGCACAGCTGATATTTTATTGTACCACTCTCATTTTCCAAATCTTCTGCCTGTACGTGCTGGGCCATACCTGGCCTTTGGCAGCTCTCTGTTGCACCTGCCCTGGAATGGAAAAGTGAAAGGTGGTTTTCCAGACTGCCTTGAAGAGGCCTCATGGAGCAGCCAATCAGAGCACAGCAAGCTCAGATAAAGGTAGCTGTCTGGACTCAGCCGCTTAGTCTGCTGGCGACCAGCAGGCACGAGGAAGGGTGCTCTGGCAAAGAGGCATGAGGGATAGCCAGGAGTATGTTTCTAGCTTCATTTGCTTTAGCTAGCTTTGGAGGGATGAGAGACCTAGGAACCTTAACCCTGAGGTAGAGGGAAGCTAAAAGCCAAGTAGAAGAGGCCCAGTGAAGAATGTAGTAATAACTTGAAATTCAGCAGGAAGTAGCTTCTGTTTGTAGGGTTCCTGGGTGATTAGGACCTGGTTGCCTGGTTCCTTCTGCTGGCCATAGTGGCACAAAACCTGCAAGAAGTGTGACAAGCCTATTTGAGATCCTGGAAATGGGGGCTGAATTTAAAGGCCCAGAGCTGCTGGCCGAACTCTTTACTACCTCAGAAAGGGTTCACTTTGATTTGTGACTTGGCTGGAGTCCAAGCAGCAGACGACCCACCAAGGTGTTGGCCAGAGCCTCTAAAATGGGTGCCCAGGGATATAAAATAAACTGTAGATACCTACCCAGCCACTATAGAGGTGCTCAAGTGAGATGTGCCCCCATTATAGCCACCCCTGAAAGAAAGTAGAACACCCGCCTTAGTTGGGGTTCTGAATGTTTAGTAAAAGGTCCTTCAGAGAAAGAAGAAAGGTGCAGTCTAATCATTTGTTAAGTCTTTCTTGCGTGGGACAAGATAGGCTGACTATCTACCAAAGGGATAGGCCTAGAGTCGTTTGGGAGGGAGGAGTGTTAAGGGGACACTGGGTTGGCTTGTGTCTTTCTTCTCGATAGTCTTCCAAGGGAGGCTTTTCAAAATCCCCAGTGCTATCCATCTTCTGGAGGTTGCTGAAACTAAACTTCCCATTATGGCAGTACAGGATCCCAGAAAATGCTTCTGTTGGTCCTACCTATTTAAAACTTTAAGTTGTTCGATTAGGGCTATTCTGAAATCCTTGCTTGTATGGCATTCTGAAATCTTGACTTTCACCTACTCACAAATTGCTTCCCTCTTCCACAGGACACAATCTTCATCTTGAGTCATGAACTGTGCTTATCATGTTCAGCCCAGGACAGTGAGTAGTTGGCCCAAATTGAATTTTCCCTTTAACTCTATTAATATTTATTTGTATGTGACCAAACCCCCCTCACCCCCCCAACTCTGCTTGTATCAGGGCTTCATTGCTCTAGCTTATACATACATGTAGTAAGAGGACAGGTCCCCACTTGCAGAGCTTACACTCTAATTTGAGAACAAGTTGAACCAAGAGTGTGAGAAAATAAAAGGAGGAAGGAAAAGGGGAGGCCATGTTATGAACATTACGATTAAAATTGTTTCATCGAGTACATTGCATAGTGTTTATCATAAGCCTTGTCTTCCCAAATCTGGACCTTAGCGCTCCAAAACATTGGGTGCTTAGCATTGAACCTCCAAGCTTTAATTACCAGTTTGGATCTTAGTCTCGCTGCAACACTAGACAGGAATTACAGCGCCTGCCTTCGCTCTGGTCCCCCCAAACTTTCCCTGGAGGCCCCAAGACCAAAACTCTGAGTCTTACCGGGCAAAGGAATACTCCACTTTCCTTCCCCCTTCCTCTCCCCACCCGACTTTCCCTCTCTGCTAACCTGAGAGTATTGATGCAATCTCTTTACATCACAATACCAAGAAGCAGTCTCTCTATTCACAAAGAGACAAACCCCAAATACAACGGAAACAGAAATGATCTATCTCTCTTTCCCCTCCCACCAATCCCCTGGTGCTGCAGAGCTTATCCTCCATAGATCTAACACCAAAGAGATCCTCCCCTTGTTCCTGTAAGCCAGCCCAGAGAGAAACTCATATACAAGTCTTAAAAGAAACTTTATAAAAAAAGAGAAAGAAAGAAAAAAGACCATCAGAAATTTCTCTGTAATCAAGATGACAATAATACAGGAAGGCTATGGCTCTATAAGGAAAAATATGAATAAACAGTTCTGATTCATAAAGATATCCAATTTGAAACCATTTCCAGCAAGCTGCACACTGAATACACTCCAAAACAACTAAAAGCCTATATTGTTTTCTACCTGTACTTACAAAGTTGGAAACAGAAGAGCTAGAAGATAGAAAGAACCTTCTCATAGCTGAGAGAGAGACAAAAGACACAGACCCAAGACAAAGAAGACCCACAAATTCCCTCCCTTAAGCTTTTAAAAAATCCGGTTTCTGATTGGTCTCTTGTCAGGTGTTTTGGTTCCCTTTGTTAACCTTTACAGGTAAAAGAAACATTAACCCTTAGCTATCTATTATGACAGTGTTCATGTCCTTGATGTTGTCAAAGCATCTTAATTAAAATGAATAAAATCACTTGTCCCATTTGTGGTAAAACTAGCTATCATTGGTTGGCTAATTGTTTGGGTTTTTCTAGGTGTCGCGGTAAGTAAGTTTTGGAGAGTTTGGTGTGGATCCATGTGGGTTTAAATATGTATTGAACTACTCTCCAAGTCAATTCAGCCTTCACATAAGTCCAACAGGAAAACAATTCATTCCTGAGTTAGTCACATATATATTTGCTCTTTGGGGATGGCTCCTTAGGCTTCTTCCATTTCAAGTTTGTCCTTCTTGCCAAAACTTTGTCTGAGGATCCCAAGGACAGTTTCTCACCATCTAAATGGTTGTTATTACAAGCAACTTTCATGGGACCATACACGAGTCCCTTACAACAATATAGGATTCCACCCTGCATAACATGTAATGGTTAGCGGGAATACTCTGATTCTGTTTCAGTGTATTGCATCTTTAAATAATGACATCTCTTTGCCTGTCTGCTGAAAAGAAGGTCTGGGAGACAATTCAATGTGACTGTTATAAAGTGGGTAACGCTCAGTGCTCTTGTTCTCAATCTCTCTTTCTGGAGACTTACATTTGTTCTCTCTTTGTTGTTTTCGTTGTCTGAAAAAAAAAAATCAACCAGGACAAACGTGCAGCTTCTCTGTGTGTGGAAAACATAATGCATCAAGACCAAGGGAAGGCAATGACAATGGAGGCTGTGCAGGGCTTTGCAAGCAGTGCTCAGCAACATGCCAGATCACACCTTCATTAATTAATTTCACTTATCTAATTAGTGCGGTTTGCTGAAACAGCTATTGTTTCTCCAGCCTCTTACATGGATGGTTTAGGCTGGCTTGGGTTTATGTTTCCAGTTATGTGTCTTTAACAAGCGTAACACGGAATTTACATCTCAAAAAGTACAGAGCGTTGTGTTACGAATAAATTAATCAATGACCTTTCACTGCCTGGAGTATGCATGTACTGATGTGTCTGAAAAACCCTTTTTGTGGCAGAAGAAGATAATAAATTCAAGAGTTTGGGACTGGAAGTCTCGGTTTCTCTGTCCTTGGTTCAGAGATGACTATTTTTCACCTCAAAAAAACAGTTCTAGTGGTGATTATTCACTTTCCCCATCATATTTAAATACATAATTGACAGCATTTGTTCAAAGGACTGAAGAAGCTGGATGAAGAAAGACTTTTTTTGCAATGACTAGAGTTAGGTCTTTCCAGGTCAGGGCTAAAGTGGCATGAAGGAAAGTCTGGCACCCAAATTGTGAATAAATAGTGTGTCTAGGCTTTTGTCACAAACAGCTAGTAGGAGTTAATAGAACAGAAGTACTTTATATTCTTTTGACTGTAAAGGGTTAACAAGTTCAGTAAGCCTGGCTGTCACCTGATCAGAGGACCAATCAGGGGACAGGATACTTTCAAATCTGAGGGAGGGAAGGCTTTGTGTTGCTGTTAGAATTTGGTTGTTGTTCTCTCTGGTTTTGAGAGTGACCAGACGTGCAACCAGGTTTATCTCCAATCTCTCCGATACAGGCTCTTATAATTTCAGATAGTGAGTACTAGGTAGATAAGGCGAGTTAGCTTATGTTTGTTTCTTTATTTGCAATGTGTATTTGTGAAAGGAGTTCAAATGTGTATTTGGCTGGAGGATTTAATTTGTACTTGTATACTTAGGCTGGGAGAGTATTCCCAGTGTCTCTATAGCTGAAAACCCTGACCTATTCCTTTTAATTTACAAATATAATTTACTGTTTTTCTTCTCTTTAATTAAAAGTTTCTTGTTTAAGAACCTGATTGTTTTTTTTATTCTGGTGTGAGACCCCAGGGACGGGGTCTGGACACCGGGAGTTGGTGGGGAGAAGGAGGGAAGGGGAGAGAGAGGCTAATTTCTCTCTGTGTAGGATTACTGTCTCTCTCAGGAAGAGTCTGGAAGGGGAGAGGGAAGGAGGGGGGAAGGTGCATTTTCCTCTCTGTTTAAGATTCAAGGAGTTTGAATCACAGTGATCTTCCAGGGTAACCCAGAGAGGGGAAGCCTGGGAGCAGAGGCAACGGTGGGGAAAGGGTTTACTTTCCTTGTGGTAAGATCCAGAGGGTCTGGGTCTTGGGGTTCCCGGGCAAGGTTTTGGGGGACCAGAGTGTACCAGGCACTGGAATTCCTGGTTGGTGGCAGCACTACAGGTTCTAAGCTGGTAATTAAGCTTAGAGAATTCATGCTGGTACCCCATCTTTTGGACGCTAAGGTTCAGAGTGGGAATTGTACCATGACAGTCTTCTTCATTCCAAGCCATTTTCTCAGATATACATTGGTATTTCCCACACTATTGTGTTTAGCATTCTTTGCTTTTATGAAACTTTAGGGTAATCATTTAATTGCCACACAACTGTACTTCTGAAGTGAAGTGAAACACAATATTTATTGGATATTCTGGCAGAAGAGTTTTGCTTTCTGAGCTGGAATTGAAACAGGGGCTACCCAAGGGGGACAATGCTACTCCCTTTTTGGCTCATCCAAAAAAACGTACATTCTTGGTTTCTCTGTTCTTCAAAGGGAAATCAGCTGGTGTAGCAGCTACTGAGAGAGCCTTAGAGAAAAGAGGCGCCCCCAAATTGATAGCAGCTGGTTTCTGTAGTGTAGTGGTTATCACATTGTGTAACATGCAAAAGGTCCCTGGTTCAAAACCAGGCAGAAACATTGCTGCTTTCTCTCCTTTGGCCTTTTATCACTCCAAGTCCTTTCTCAACTACATCCGTAGCTTCTATGCCTTCTTCCTCGTTGAGTTTTTTTTTTTTCCTTTCATGGAGCTTTAAATTCAAAAAGAGAGGCTTAGCTGGCATTTTGAGGGAAGGAACAGACCATCATTTGAGAGACTGCTAGCTACATAACAAATCTGAGCGTAGAAGAATCCCAACCCATTGTCCTGCATATTTGGTTCTCAGCCAGCAGTTTTTCCTTGCATTTTTTTTGAGCTAACCTTGAGTCCGGGGCGCGCACACAGCCCTCTCTGCCCCACACACTGAATCTGGCCCTGCTGCAAAGTGACCCCTAAGAACCAGCAACCTGCACGAGAGCATGACTGGGGGGAAAGGGTTTCCATGAAGCATATAAGCCACTGGAGGCATTGGAAGGAGGCAGCTCTGATGAGAGTAACAGTCAGCACAGAAGGTCTGTTTGGGGCTGTGGCTCAGTGGTACAGTGCAAACTGCCTTTGCATGTATAAAGCCCTGGGTTCATGCCCCACATTTGCCTTTTACCCCTGCTGCTTTGCTCATGCCCAGCTGGCATGTGGCCCAGCCAGTCTCCCTGCACAAGTTTCAGTCCTGAGCAGTGAGGGCAAAGTGCCAATTGCGTGCAGGGCCAGTGCAACCATTTAGGCGGTTGCCTAGGGGGCCAAAAAGCAGCACCTCCAAATTTTTTTTAAGTGGTTGAGTGGCCCGCTGCTGCTGGGATGGAGAGGGAGTCTGAGCTGCCGGTGGCAGCAGCAGCAGGATGTCCCTGGGGCAGCCAGCAGCCCAGGGTGTCCCTGGGTCAGTGCACCGCCATGGCAGCCAGCAGACCAGGGTTCCCCTGGGTCAGCGCCCTGCCACCAGCAGACAGGTTCTCCTGGATCAGCCCACTGGCAGCCGGCAGCCCAGGGGTTCTGCCCCTGGGTCAGAGCGCCCCTGCGCAGCCCTGGGGTTCCACTGCTCAGTTTGCTGCTTCACTTCCACCGCCTCCCAGGCTTGCGGTGCCAATCAGCTGTTTGGCGCCCAAAGCCTGGGAGGAGAATTAGAGCAGGACAGCGTGCTTGGGGAGGACGCGGAGCAGAGGTGAGCTGGGGTGGGGAGGTACCACAGGGCTCCTCGGGCCAGGGGGTGGGGAGCTGCTGCGGGGTGCAGGGAGCTGCCACAGGGGGGGGGGCACACTTCAGGGCAGGGGGGGCAGGGAACTGCTGCAGGGCTTGAGGGGCACAAGGTGGAAGTTTCACCTAGGGCGCAAAAACTTCTTGCACCAGCCCTGATTGCATGGAAGCTCTATCAGGGTTTCCGCTCCTAAAGCACCATGGTGAGTCTAAGATCCCATCCACTGAGCTGCTTGATGAGAAGGACTGGAGAAGGGTCCCATCAGCACAGAGGGAGGGACAAGGACATGGAGGAGCAGTCAGTGCTGGAGAGGTCAGTGATTTACACAAGACAGGGGACACTGGTTCTTGGAGGGGACAGGAGGTGAGGGCAGCTTGTTTACAATGATGCTGATGATGAATAGAAAAAAAGGCTGGAGTCAATGAAACATGAGAGCATAGAAGGAGAAGGGCAGCTCCACAGAGGGCCCTGGGTGCTCATACAGCCCAGTTCATAAGTACACAACATAAGAATGGCCACACTGGGTCAGATCAAAGGTCCATCTAGCCTAGTAGCCTGTCTTCTTACAGTGGCCGATCCTAGCTGCCCCAGGGTTCCACAGGTTGACTGTGTGTTATGGGAAGAAATATTTCCTTTTGTTTGGTTTAAACCTGCTGCCTCTTCATTTCATTTGGTGACCCTAGTTCTTGTGTCTAGAGGAGTAAATAACACTTCCTTATTTACTCTCTCCAACCCAATCATTGTTTTATAGACTCTATCATCTCTTTTCCAAGCTGAAAGTCTCAGTCTTATTAATCACTCTTCATATGAAAGCTGCTCCACACCCCTAATCATTTTTGTTGCCCTTTTCTGAACCTTTTCCAGTTACAATATATCTTTTAGCAGGTGGGGTGACCACATCTGCACGCAGTATTCAAGATGTGGGTGTGCCATGGATTTCTGTAGAGGCGCCCTGGCTTGTCCTAGATAGCGAGAATAGACAAACAGGGACCAGCCCCCTACAGTGATCCCATGGACAAGAACCTGGTTGTTAGTGGGGTGAAGGTTCCCCTCTGGGCAAAGGGGAGCTGAAATCCCTCAGTGTCCTGGAACTTAAGCAATGAAAGCTTCAAACCCTTCATAGCCGTGTGCGTTGAGGTGCATCAGCAGAAGGTTGGGCTGGAGCAGGGGTCAGCAACCTATGGCACATGAGCCAATTTTTGATGGCACGCTGGGCCTGCCGGGACTCCAGTGTGCCATTAAAAATCCTGCTGGCGTGGCAACCGCTGGCCCTCTCCCTGCCTTCCCCCAGAGCCCTGCGCCCATGCGCACAGCGCTCTGCGGGACAGGGGTCTGCACTCCGCGGGGCAGCGTTTGGCTCTGTGGGAGTGAAAGATGCTCCCCACTCATCCGGCGCACTGCCGCCTTGCGCGCAGCACTTTAAGGAGGGGGGTGGAGCTGCATGCGCGGCGGCAGGGCTCCGTAATGAGTAGGAAGCTTCATGGTAAGGGGTTCGGGGCTCAGGGGGAGGTTAGGGTAAGGGGAAAAATCAGGGGACAGGGAGCAGGGTGGGTTGGATGGGGGATGGGATCCCGGGGGGGTGGTTGGGGCGGGGTCTCTGGAGGGGCAGTCAGTGAACGGGGGAGGGGGGTGGATGGGGCATGGGAGTCCCAGGGTCTGTTAGGGGGTGGGGGGTGGATAGGAGACAGGGCAGTCAGGGAACAGGGAGCAAGGAGGGTCCTGGGGGCACAGTTAGGGGTCTCTGGGGGGGGTCAGGGAACAAGGAGCTGGGGGGGGTTGGATGAGTTGGGAGTTCTGGGGGGGCTGTCAGGAGGTAGGGGTGTGGAGAGTGGTTGTGGCAGGCAGAGAGTGCGGTGGGGGGGTGTATGGGTCAGAGTTCTGGGGGTCCTGTCAGGGGGCGGGAGTGGTTAGATAGGCATGGGAGTCCGGGAGGTCTGTCTGGGTGCAGGGGTGTGGATAAGGGTTGGGGCAGTCAGGGGACAGGTAGGGGTAGGGTCCTAAGGGGGGGCAGTCAGGGGACATGGGGCAGGGAGGCTTAGATAGGGAGTGGGGTCCCAGGAGGGGTAGTCGGGACAAGGAGCAGGGGAGGGGGATGGGGGTTCTCTGGGGGAGGCAGTCACCCAGCCCTCTGCCCGGAGCCCTGACCCCCACACCCTCCAGGCCCCTGCCCTGAGCCTTGCCCCCACACCCACCCAGGCCCCTGCCCTGAGCCCTGTACCACCCAGCCCTCTGACTCCTCACCTTCACCCCCCCATGACCCCAGCCCTGACTCTGGCACCTCCACACATACCCAGCCCCCCTACCTGACACCTGCACCCCCTCACATGCCCCCAGCCCTGACTCTTGCACCCCCACATCCCCAGCCTCCCCACATCCCATGCACCCTGCACATCCCCACCCCCACCCTGAGCACCAAACAGGAGCTCCTGCACCCCTGACATTCCCACCTGCACCCCTCACACCAAATGGGAGCTGCCCAGGTAAGTGCCCCACACCCAAACCTCCTGCCCAACCCAGAGCCCCCTCCCTCATTCTAGCTCCTGGCCAGACCCTTCACCCCAGCCCTGTGCTCGGTCCACTCCCACCTCAGCTCAGTGCAGAGAGAGGAAGAGAATGGGCCAGAACCAGGGAGAAGGTAGGTACCCACTGTATGTGGGCAGGGCCAGGACCCAGACTGGCAGCAGGCTGATCGGGTCCGGCAGCCGGGATCCCTGCTGGCAGGAGCTGGCGGATGGAACCCCCTGAGCGGCAGTGGGCTGAGTCTGGGGTCCTGGCTGCCAGCCCCGCACAGCCGCTGCCGGTCTGGGGTTCTGGCTGACAGACCCTTCCCAGCTGGGGTCCTGGCCGCAGGCCCCACTCAGCCCACTGCCGGCCTAGGTGAACAGAACCCCAGACCAGCAGCAGGCTGAGTGGCAGGCCAGCGGCGTAAGATCAACATTTTAATTTAATTTTAAATGAAGCTTCTTAAACATTTTGAAAACCTTGTTTATTTTACAATACTCTAGTTTAGTTACATAATATACAGACTTGTAGACAGAGACCTTCCAAAAAACATTAAAATGTATTACCGGCATGCAAAACCTTACATTAGAGTGAATAAATGAAGACTTGGCACAGCACTTCTGAAAGGTTGCCAACCCCTGGGCTGGAGGAACCTGGAGAGTACATTTCTATTCTAAATCTAATCTTGTCATGGTATATAATTCCCACTCTGAACCTTAGCGTCCAAAAGATGGGGTACCAGCATGAATTCCTCTAAGCTTAATTACCAGCTTAGCACCTGTAGCGCTGCCACCAACCAGGAATTCCAGTGCCTGGTACACTCTGGTCCCCCAAAACCTTGCGCCTGGGGACCCAAGACCCAGACCTCTGGATCTTACCACAAGGAAAGTAAACCTTTCCCCCACCGTGCCTCTCCCAGGCTCCCCTCTCTGGGTTACCCTGGAAGATCACTGTGATTCAAACTCCTTGAATCTTAAACAGAGAGGAAAATGCACCTTCCCCCCTCCTTCCCTCTCCCCTCCCCAGACTCTTCCTGAGAAGAGACAGTAATCCTAACACAGAGAGAAATTAGCCTCTACTCCCCCTTCCCTCCGTTCTCCCCAACCAACTCCCTGGTGAGTCCAGACCCGTCCCCTGGGGTCTCACACCAGAATAAACAATCAGGTTCTTAAACAAGAAACTTTTAATTAAGAGAGAAAAAACAGTAAAAATTATATTTGTTAAATTTATGGATAGGACAGGGTTTTCAGCTATAGACACTGGGAATACCTCCCCAGCCTAAGTATACAAAGTACAATAAAATCCTTCCAGCCAAATAACCATTTGAACTCCTTTCAGCCAAATACACATTTGCAAATAAAGAAACAAAACATAAGCCTAACTCGCCTTATCACCTAGTACTCACTATTCTGAAATTATAAGAGCCTGTATCGGAGAGATTGGAGATAAACCTGGTTGCAACGTCTGGTCACTCTCAACCCAGAGAGAACAAACAACCAAATTCTAACAGCACAACACAAAGCCTCCTCCCTCAAGATTTGAAAGTATCCTGTCCCTGATTGGTCCTCTGATCAGTGACAGCCAGGCTTACTGAACTTGTTAACCCTTTACAGTCAAAGAGATATAAAGTACTTCTGTTCTATTAACTCCTACTATCTGTTTGTGACAAAAGCCTAGACACACTATTTATTCACAATTTGGGTGCCAGACTTTCCTTCATGCCACCTTAGCCCTGACCTGGAAAGACCTAACTCTAGTCATGCAAAAAATCTTTCTTCATCCCAGCTTCTTCAGTCCTTTGAAACAAATGCTGTCAATTATGTCATTAAATATGATGGGGAAAGTGATAATCACCACTAGAACTGTTTTTTGAGGTGAAAAATAGTCATCTCTGAACCAAGGACAGAGAAAGCCAGACTTCCAGTCCCAACTTCTTGAATTTATTATCTTCTTCTGCCACAAAAAGGGTTTTCAGACACATCAGTACATGCATACTCCAGGCAGTGAAAAGGTCATTGATTAATTTATTCTGTAAACAAACGCTCTTGTACTTTGAGATGTAAATTCTGTGTTACGCTTGTTAAAGAACACAATAACTGGAAACTAAAACCCAAGCCAGCCTAAACCAACCATGTAAGAGGCTGAGAACAATAGCTGTTTCAGCAAACCGCACTAATTAGATAAGTGAAATTAATAATGAAGGGTCGATCTGGCATGTTGCTGAGCACCTGCTTGCAAGCCTGACAGCCTCCATTGTCATTGCCTTCCCTTGGTCTTGATGCATTATGTTTCCACACACAGAGAGCTACCATTTGTCCTGGTGATTTTTTTTTTTTCAGACAACGAAAAACAACAAGAGAGAACAAATGAAGTCTCCAGAAAGAGAATTGAGAACAAGAGCACTGGAGCGTTACCCACTTATAACAGTCACTTGAATTTTCCCCAGACCTTCTTTCAGCAACAGGCAAAGGATGTCATTATTAAAGATGCAATACACTGGAACAGAATCATGAGTATCCGCTACACTCATACATGTTTAGCACGGTGGAACTCAATATTCGTTTAAGGGACTTGCGTATGGGCCCATGAAAGTTTGCCTCCTGTAAACAAACCATTTGATGGTGAAAACTCGTCCTTGGGTCCAGACAAAGCGTGTTGGCAAGTAAGACCAACTTGAAATGGAAAGAAGCTAAGGACGCCACATCGCCCAAAGAGCAATATAATATTGTGACTACTCAGGAATGAATATGTTTTACTTGTTGACTATGTGAAGGCTGAATTTGACTTGGAAGAGTAGTCAACATACACATATTAAACCCACATGGGATCCCCACAACCAACTCTCGCAAAACTTACTATTTACCGCGACACCTAGAAAACCAAGACAGTTAGCCCAGAGAGGAAAGTCTGGGTGGGAGAGGGAGGGGGAAGGGAAGTGGAGTATTTCCCTTGCCGGTAAGACTCAGAGTTTCTGGGTCTTGGGGTCCCTCCAGGGAAAGTTTGGGGGGACCAGAGCGAGGCAGGCGCTGTAATTCCTGTCTAGTGGCAGCGAGATAAGATCCAAACTGGTAATTAAGCTTGGAGGTTCATGCTAAGCACCCACATTTTGGACGCTAAGGTCCAGATTTGGGAGAAAGGCTTATGATAAACACTATGCAACTGCTACTCTATGAAACAATTTAATCGTATGTTCAATAACATTGGCCTCCCCTTTTCCTTCCCTCCTTTTATTTCTCACACTCTTGGTTCAACTTGTCTCAAATTAGAGTGTAAGCTCTGCAAGGTGGGGACTGTCTCTTACTACATGTATGTATAGCTAGAGCAATGAGAGCCCTGATACAAAGCAGAGTGGTGGGGGGTGAGGGGGTGGTCACATACAAATAAATAATAATAGAGTTAAAGGGGAAAAGTTCAATTTGGGCCAACTACTCACTGTCTGGGCTGAACATGATAAAGCACAGTTCATGACTCAGATGAAAGATTGTGTCCTGTGGAGAGGGAGCAATTTGTGATGTAGGGTGAAGTCAAGGATTTCAGAATAGCCCTACAGCAAGGATTTCAGAATAGCCCTATCGCAACTTAAGTTTAAATAGGTAGGACCTAACAGAGCATTTCTGGATCCTGTTACTCCATAATGGGAGTTAGTTCAGCAACCTCCAGAAGATGCTAGCACTGGGGATTTGAAAAGCCTCCCTTGGAAGACTATCGAGAAAAAGACACAAGCCACCCAGTGTCCCCTTAACCCCTCCCTCCCTCCCAAACAGACCTCTAGGCTATCCCCTTTGGTAGATAGTAGACTATCATTGTCCCACGCAAGAAGACTTAACAAATGATTAGACTGACCTTTCTTCTTTCTCTGAAGAGGACCTTTTACTAAACATTTCAGAACCCCAACTAAGCTGGGTGTTCTACTTTCTTTCAGGGGTGGTATAATGGGGGGCACATCTCTTGAGCACCTCTTAGTGGCTGGGTATGGTACTACAGTTCATTTATCTCCCTGGGCACCCACTAGAGGCTTCTGGCCAACCTTGGTGGGTCGTCTGCTGCTTGGACCTCCAGCCAAGTCACAAAATCAAAGTGAACCCTTTCTGAGGTAGTAAAGAGTTCAGCAGCAGCTCTGGGCCTTTTAAATTCAGCCCCTTTTCAGGATCTCAAATAGGCTTGGTCCACTTCTTGAGGTTTGTGCCACTATGGCCAGCAGAGGAACCCAGGCCAACCAGGTCCCAACCCAGGGACCCTACAAACAGAAGCTACTTCCTGCTTGATTTCAGTTCATTACTACATCTTCCCTGGGCCTCTTTCTACCTGGCTTTTAGCTTCCCTCTTACCTCAGGGTTAAGGTTCTTAGGTCTCTCTCCCTCCAAAGCTAGCTAAAGCAAATGAAGCTAGAAACATACTCTGGCTATCCCTCATGCTCCTTTGCCAGAGCACCCTTCCTCGTCCCTCTGGTCCCAGCCAGAAACTAATCGGCTGAGTCCAGACAGCTCCTTTTATCTGAGCTTGCTGTGCTCTGATTGGCTGCTTCCATGAGGCCTCTCTAGGCAGGTCTGGAAAACCCACCTTCACTTTTCCATTCCAGGGCGAGGTGCAACAGAGAGCTGCCAAGGCCAGGTATGGCCAGGCACGTACAGGCAGAGATTTGGAAAATGAGAGTGGTACAATAAAATATCACTGTGCATATAAATTACATATCAATTCTCTGCAACTGAGAACCTTCCAGTGTGGTTAAAAAAAATCTGTATGAAAGAGTGTAGTGCTGGAATCCATCCCTCTAGTTTTATTTGTTCAGCCATCTTTTAGAATTCTGAGTTCTATGAAACTTCTCTTCAGCTGTTTGTATTGTCCTGTTCTAGTTGACTTCAGAATACTTTTATGACTTAAACAAACCACAAACATAATATGCAGCACATGCAAAATGTTGTGACGTGTTAGGAACAGTTGTAATGAAAATTGACTGCAAGTGTCATAACAACAGGTGACATTATTCATAACCTACATTTGCAACAAGTTTATGATGTAAACTCAATGATCATAGATGAAATAAGCCAGCTACAAGTGTGAAAATATCCTGCACTGTAGCAGTAATACAACCAAATATAATAAATTTTGCCTGCAAATGTAATAAGGCTCTTAACAGCAAATGTAATAAAATCTATCAACAGCTGCAATGTATGTGGAACGTATTATATAGCTTTACAAAGAATTATACCCCCTGCTGTTTATGGACTCAATAATGTTATGCTTTGTCTTCTTCCAGAAAATCAAGTCCTACAGCCCTAAGTGTTTTTCCAATGTATATTAAATATGACAGTGTGTTAATACAAAAATGTTAAAGGTGAAAATGAAATTTTGAATCCAGATGTGCTCTTTAGTCATCACACTAGCATAATAGAAAGGATGTGGTGTACCACCAGGGCCTGAAACATTTCCTGAGCCAGACAAGGTAGGAATCAAAAATAGAGGCTCTTAATAATTAATCTGTTCCTGTGCTGCTTTTAGCATGAATCCTTGTTCAGTGAGAGAAGTAATTTTGGCAAGTGACAAATGGAAAGTTCAATCTGCCTGATCTCCTTAACTCTGTGTGTCCCTCTACTGGCTTCTGAGAGTCCATTTGGTGATTGGGTGTGTCACTTCCTGGCATATTGCTGCTTGGTTTCTTTAGCCCAGTGTTGTAGGACCAAGTTATCATCAAGGATAGATGTGATGTAACTGACTTCTCTTGTTATCTATTTGTGATTCCTGTATATATCAGCATAGTTTTAAAACAGCATCCTTCCAGTGTTGTAATGGAGAGGAATCCAGAAACCTCTTGTTAAAATTCCACTTCCATTTTGAAGGGAGGGTTCTGTGATGGAGCTCACCACCTATCTGGAGACTGATAAATAATCTCCCATAGATGACTTATGTCTATGTCTCATAAAAATGCTTTACTAGTCCATTCCAAACCCAAATGTTAGCATTTAGAATGGACCAGATTAAGTCAAGCATCATGCATTTTCAAGAGCTTTTCATAGTGGGATGATACTGCCCACTATGTGGCTGTTTAACTTCATATTATACGTGATCAGCATGGTATTATACTAGTTATATATACAAAAATATAAAATTTTACAATACAGTGCAAGTTAATATAAGTATTAACATGTCAAGCAATGGAGAAGTTTTGATTATTAGGAAATGTTTTTGTTTAAAAGGTAAAAATTAAAATGGAGCCTCCAGTGCCTCATCATTCCACTCTATAAGGAGCTATATGTTGTGTACCTACCATATATTTCTATTTTCATAAATTAAGGGGGGTGGGATTTCTTTTGTGGGAGCTGTAATGGTGCAAGACTCACCACTGTGGTGGTGGCTCCTGCTGGTCATTCTGGAATTAGCTCAAGTCCTTCAGCAGGGCACCCTCCTCTGGTGGTGTCTCACTCGCCGTTATTCCTATTTCGCTGTCTCTACCACTCTGGGACCTGTGCTGCTCCCCAGAATGCAGCATTCTCTTCTGGGTACAGCCCTCCAGCTGCACCCCACTCCACTGTCTCCCCCACTTTCAGGGGAACCAGCAGTCTATAGTCCAGCCACGCACCCCAATGGCCTGCTGCAGTCACCAGTCTAGTCCCTTGCTCCAGGGGCTAACTATACTCTTTGTTGTCCACTTCCCTCTGGGCAAGTTGGGGCAGCCCTAGCACCTTATCTGCCCTTCCTCCAGGGCCTCAGCCAGAAACTTCTTCTGCGCTGCACCGTACCGTACCGCACCGCACCGCACCTGGTGCTCCTATGCAGCCAGTCCTCCTCCCTAGCAGACCAAGGAGAGACTATCCTTTGCTCTGCTGAGCAGCCCTTTATATATGGCCCCTGCTGGCCCTGACTGGCTGCTGCAACAAGCCACCTCCTGATTGACTTACTTAGTGAGCCCTCTTCTAATTGGAGGGTTCTGCACAAGCTCCCTCTGGCCTGCTTTAACCTTTCCTCTTCCTGGTGTGGGACAACTGCCCTATTACCGGAACTGTTTGCTTAAATGTTGGCAACAGTTTGGATATTTTGGAGGGAAAGTCCTGTTACTCTGAACATAAAAGGTGGTGAGCACTTCTTTGGCAGCTTGCTGGAGTGAATTGCGCATAGATGTGAATTTGTACATTGATGAGAATAAGCTCACCCTTTCCTGTAACAGCTATTTGTCAGTGAACAAGAGTCTTTCATCATGATCATGCCATTGTCATAATTTTAATCTTGATTGGTTTTTTTGAATTCTTTCTGACCTTATACTCAGTGTAATGTTTGAAAGAGTTAATTGTTACATTAACATTTAAATCTTTGTGACAAAGTCCACCTTTTCTAGTCCTTTAAAGAAATTTCGTACTGGATATATAGTATACTGCTACTCTTTCCTTCTAAAAGTACATGTATTAATAACCTCATATAGAATGCTTCATTGTAAACTGAGATGAGCAACTCATAATGGTGGATAAAACATTTTATTGATTCAACCTAATATGTTGTTTACTATAAACTCAAATATCACTATTGTAGCTGCAATGAAGCTATTTCAGATTAAAAGGGATCTGACTACAGAGAAAAATGAATTTTTGTTTAACAAATAAATCAAATTAATAAAAGCTCTAAGGTCCATTTTGACTGAACAAATAAAATGGCCACTATCAAATTAAAAAGCAGATGTAATGATGCCTGTAAATCTTAAATGTAGCCTCGAGTAAAATGCCTTCATTTTCCCATCTGTAAAATGGATATAGTAATACTTCAGGGATTCTAAAGCCAGAAGGGACAACCATAGCTACATGCCACACCTATCTGACAGGAATGTTGTGAGGAATAAATAGTTAATATCTGTACATCTCTTCAAATATGTGGGGCCAAATTTTATGCTGATGTAACTCTGCACAAATCAGTGGAGTTAGCCAGCATAGAAATTGACCCACCAGCTGCTATAAGAAGTTCCTAAAAATGGAAATCAGGATAATAAAAACATTCTTTTAAGACCTTGGTCCTGCGAACGTTTACATGTGTGCACAAATGTTATATTTAACTTTAACTGAGGAAACAGGGAAGATAACTATACATCTGAGAAATGTACAAAGCAGACAAACTGAAAAAAGAGAAACATTTTCCACTCTAATTTCTTTCAGTTAAAAAAAATCTAAGTTGTTACTTGTAATAATAGTAGGCAAAACAGTTTCAGTGTGAGTTTTTGTCCTTTAAATTGCCATTCCCCCTCCAATGCTGCCATTAACATAGGCCCTACTTTCATTCAAAAATCCATCTCGTTTTCATAAGAGTTCATTTTATTTGTGTTGCCAGTTTTCAAGCTCTGGAAGACAAATGACTGTTTGTAAATTAAGCCCATGTCTTTAATTCTACAGCTCATCTTCAGCGATGATGCTAAATCATTTGTTAGCCTGGCTAATACACTATATGGATTGTTTGGATATTTCAATGAAAAATTGCTCACTTGTTTTAGTATAGTTCCTTAGTTTTAATGTGTATTCAATGATGAAGAATATTTAAATAGTCTGTGTCATAGGTTTCACCCCCACTCTGAACTTTAGGGAACAGATGTGGGGACCTGCATGAACACCTCTAAGCTTAACTACCAGCTTAGATCTGGTCTCGCTGCCACCATCCAGATTTCTGAGTTATCTGGAAAACTCTCTTCCCCCACAAAACCTTCCCCTCCCTGGGTAGCCTTAAGAGACTTCTCCACCAATTCCCTGGTGAGTCCAAATCCAATTCTCTTGGATCTCAAAAACAAGAAAGAATTACTCCTTCCCCCTCCATTTCCCCCCACACCAATCCCTGGTGAGTCTAGATACAATTCCCTTGGATCTAAAAAACAGAGAAAAAATCAATCAGGTTCTTAAAAAGAAGGTTTTAATTAAAGAAAAGAAAGGTAAAAGAAAAAAAAACTCTGAGAGACAGCATAGAAGCTGATCTCACAGACAACAGATTTAAAACACAGGATGTTCCCCTGGGCAAAAACCTTAATACACACAAGAATACCCAATTTGATAATACCCCTAATTGCACAAAGACAAGTTACAAAAGAAAATAAACATAAACCTATTTATTCCTTTCTAAAACTCTGATAAGAGGCTGGTTCCTTGATCTTTTCCACCCCGGCTGAAAACTGAAACTGACTCTAAACAAAGGAAACTTCCCTCCTTCCCTTTAAAAACATCTAGTTCCCCCATTGGTTCCTCTGGTCAAGTGTCAGCTAGGCTAGGTGAACTTCTTAACCCTTTGCAGGTAAAAGAGGCATTAACCCTTAACTATCTGTTTATGACAGTCTGCGTTAGGGCTAGGAAGATAGGGATTTTTGTTTTTTTACAGATGCAGACAGGATTATCTATGAGGTGGAAGACACATGAGCTCAGTGAAATCGTCTGTCAAAAGTTCAGGCCTAAAGGTCATATCATTACAAATTCTAGGGTTTTCCTAACTGTATTGCTTCACCAAAGCACAGAGGTAGCCTGTACTAGTTGTATTCATTTCTACTTAGCACCTGTCAAACAAAGTTCTCGGTGTTTTTGAACAGGATTTAAACAGAGCACTTTCGGTGAGATAACATAGGTGTTTGTTATACTTATTTTACAAATTGATAAAAATGCAGCGACATTATAACCTTGATCCAAAGCTCATTAAAGTCAGTGGAAAGGCTCCCATTGATTCCATAGGGCTTTGGGTGCCTTAAGTGAGCGTCATGAAGTCACACACCAAGACAGAGGCATAGCACAAACCAGAACCTAGGACTGCTGACTTCCAAATCTCATGTTCTAACCACTAGAGACACTGGATCAGATTCACAATGACCTCTTAGTGCTGCTCAAATAGTATGAAGGATCCAGATTTTGTATGACCACTTTCACTCAGATATCACGTTTGTTTCCCCATTCCCAATCTCTGTATAGCTGCTACTCCTTTCCATCCGTAAGCAATGGCACACAGAAGGGAGGAGAAGGAATGGAGAGGAGTAGGTGGGGCGTAAGATAGGGAGTATGATGCCACTATGATGAATTGATGCAGCATACTTTCCTCTGGAGCAAAACAGGAGCTCTGGAGGAATTGTGACCCAGAGGGATCTATTAAGAGTTTTCTCTCAGTCCTTAGTAAGAGATAGTGCACAGCTAGACCACCGCAAGAGAAGCTACAGAAAAATCAGACACCCTTCTGAAAAAACAACTCTTCTCTGGACCTCCTCTTGGGGCAATGCAGCTATGTACAGCCTCTTATTCAGGGCTGAGAGGAAACTCAATGTACCCCAAAATAAAATGAGCAGCAATGATATTTCAATTACTTCTTCATGACTGATAATGAAACAGCTTCACTAGACAACTAGAAAACAGAATGTTAGACTAATACAAAAAGTTAGCAATAACAGTATTTTAAGGATGAAGTTTTCTTAAAGAAAAACCTGAGAATTAAGTTAATTTAGCCTTTGCTTTAGTAGATTAGATACTGTGGTGGTGAGAGCCTCGTAAGAACCTAGATAAACAGATCATTCCTAAAATTGGTCCACATACCCATTTAAATAGGGATTATGGTTATTTTGAAGCCTGCTGAATTTTGCTGAATATTTACAGATTTTTCAAATGAGGTGGAATATAAAAATCATGGTTAAAAAGTGTTCCCATGTAAAATGTTACTTACATATCATAGAAAAGGAGGGATTATGACAAGGCCCTTTTGCTGGAGTTTCTACATATACTGTTCATAACAACTGATGAACTATTACATTTCAAAAATTTAAGTTTAACATAGAAATCCCTAAACACATATAATAATAATGAACACTCTGAAAATGAAATTTGATGAATATCATTGTCAAGGAGTCACACAAGAGACATACATTTTACACAACAAGTGACACAGAGAAATGATAACAATATCCTAATAATGAATGACTTGGTAAATGTTGAGTTTTATTAGCTAAGATTTTAGTCACTGAAGATCTGTTGAGCTATGGTGTAATATTCCCATGGATTTTTCTTTGCTTCACAAACTATACACTCTTTAGTATTATAAATGATATACACACAAACTATACAATCTTTCATATTATAAATTATTCTTGGTGTGTTTGTTTTGGGGCTGTAGAAGGAGTTTCAAACACTGGAGAATCGTTATTCTTTTTAGGTTATACACACACCTGCTAGCAAAGATAAAATAACAGTCTCTTAGCATTTATGTTATCCTTGAGCACTTATAACTCAGCGCCCACTGTTTATTACATGTTATTTCAAGTATAATGGCAAAGATCTATTTAATAACTTCCCCATGGTACAGGTTGACTGAATGCCTTCTAATAGCTTGAAACAAATACATAGCTACATGGTTTTACAGAGTAATTCATTAAGTACATTCAGGTGTACTAGAAAAGAAATTCAGAGCCCAGTTATGCCTCTTTCAAGGCTGGAGGAGTTCATAGCATGAGCAGCATTCCTGATTTCATTCTGCCTTTCAGCTATATAATGCGGCCACTGGTGTGTGCATGTGTGTGTGTGTGTACATGCACAGTGGGACACGGAAAACATGCTAGGAGGTTGCTCTTTGCTTTGTTGTGCCCAGTATGTCCCCCAGCTGAATTCTGCCACTGCCCCGACCATTCACATTGCTTTTTATACTTGCATTAGCTTGATGAGAACTCACTTGAGTATGTATACATGAGCAGGGATCACACCTCTAGCTCATAGTGTAACATAGCCATAGCAAAGTGAGATCATAAATCATTTTTACAGATCCTACCCAGCTGCTCCTATACCTTTCAAGTCTGTAACCCAATGAGTGGTGGTGATAGTGATCCACTGTAGTCAATTCTTAACTTCTGCATTCAGTGTCCAGATATCATGGTGATAGGTACATAGAGTGTTGACCCTTCTTCCAACACTAGAATCCCTTTCTGACACCAGCAGTGACCCTCTCCTGAGCAGTAACAAATGCCTGGAGCCTTGAAGGTTGGTTTCACAGTGGAGGAGAAATCAGTGACAAAGTCCAGATATAGCCTTAGTGAAATGTAGACATGTAACAGATACACAACAAGTTTGGAAGACATGAGGTCAAACAGCATACAGACAATCACTTCTTTAAGGAATCACAGCACGTACTCCAGGTTCTGGTTCCCAGAGGACAACTCTGCCTCAAGAATTAATTCTTATCAGACACCAAGGTAGAGAACAAATTCTCTTGCTGCTCTCCAACAACCTCAATACAGACCCTGGCATTGCAAAAACTAGTAACAACACAGCACATCTTCCCAAGACTGAACATTTGCTTACATGCTAAAAAAAAGGAATGTTTATGACTGTGTGTAACAGTGTCATCTGGTGACATCTGCTATAACAATAAGTATCTTAGAAGGTAGATTAGTGAGATATGGATCAATAATGAAAATAAATCCATTTCATGTAGGACATGACGCAAGAAAGTTTGTGAAGCTGATGAGACAGCTCTACTGATGGAAATCTAAGCCAAACTGTCTCAATCTTTATATCCTCTCTATGACCATCACTCCCTCTCCCCCAGCATTTCTGATTCTCTCTTCCTCCCTAGTCATATAACTCTTTCCCTGTGATCACTACAGAAGTTAGCTTTGCTATTAAACCTTCCTCCTGCCAGGTGGAGCCAGCAGCACCCAGGGCTGGATTCAATATTTAGGGGTTCATTTTCAACAATACAACACAGAACCAGCTCGAGCCCCCGCCCAGTAACCTGGGAAAATTACATACCACCAGGGCACCTGTGAGAGGCAACACTTCCCTACTTGCAAGCACAGAGTCTGAGTGTAGAAAAAAAACTTAATGAAAGGAAGTCACCCAACATTAATTAGGGAAAATGGCACAAGCAGGATTCATAATCATAAAATGGTGAGCAGAGTGCATGGGGCAGTGTCTTCTGCCTCATGTTCTTGAGTTCTACAACCAAGAGTTCTTTTTCTGTGCCCTCCCTGTGCTTCCTCTCCATACCCCACTCACAGTGATTGTCCACAGTGATCAGTAAGGACCCAGAGTTCACCTCCCACCTGGGGAAGACAGCACCTTGCTTACTCTGCCATCTGAGCACTTATGCTACCTGGCTGCCCTGCCTGCCACTTGTTCCTCTCTGCCTGCCATCTCACCAACCACTCATTTGCTGGCCAACTGTCAGTCACCATTTGCTGCTCCCCACCTCTCTACTGTGACTTCTGCAGGTCAGTCTCTTAGTGATTTTCAGTTCTTTGCAGAGTGGGCAGAAATGCTGTCCCACAAGTGATTTCAGCTCTCATTTGAGCACTTTAACATAACAAAAAAGCTCCTAATGAAACCTATTTAGTTCTATCTTTGAACAGCAAGGAGGAACAGGTTAAACAGAACTGGGGACCATTAGGGAGAGTCCCTACCCTTCTTAACATCACATAGCTATGGCATTTGAGGCCATGGCTTAACAAGGTCTTTTCAGCTGAGGGTGACCACCTCATTTGGACAGATTGAGCCCAGTTCTGCTCCCCTTTAGTCATACAGTAAAGACACCAATATTGATAACATTTCACTACCCCTGCAGTCAGTACTAAAGTGATTTGTAACTCAACACTAGCCAAAGTTGATCACTTTGAGAACACAGCTCTATCTACTGGATGTCTTGGCAGAGCAGTGTGTTCGTGTAAATACAGCTTGCTCCTGAAGTCTCTCTCCGTCACCAACTAGCTGTCAGAGGAGAGTTCATTCAGACCATCTTTACATTTGTTTTTTCCCCTATGTTTGTTGCCAGAGTCTGTACTTTCAGTCTTTCCCATCTTTACTTGATGCCAGAGTCTGTACTTTCAGTCTTCCCACCCCTGTGCTCTGAATCCTTCATTCCCATGTCACTCAGTACTCTCCACCAGAATAATCCCCAACGTTGGCTTCTCAGCAGATTTTCTACTTCCATTCCTATTCTCATGCTGCCAAACACATCTGGAGTAAGCTCACTTCTTTCCACTTGAAGATATTTCTCTCTCTCAGCTCTCTTCTTGTCTAAAGATTTTTACTTCTCAAATGAACACTTAGGAAGCGAATTAACCCTAACTCTTCTCTACCTTAAATTCCATCTTTAACCCTTCTTCTCAGCCCATCCTGTTTTCCCCTTGCTCTACCCCAGGCGTCATCCAGGATCCTGTCAACTTCTTACAAAATAAAATTGACACCATCCAGGAAGAGCTCATAACCCACAGCCAAGGTGCAGGGTTGCCATGCCCCTGTTCACTGCTGTTATTCCAGCCTTTGGTCTGGAATAATGCCCACAGACGTTCTATCCCTCTGTTTCAGTTGCATGAAGTACTGGGCCCATTGGCTTCACCTAAACACAGCTCTGCAGCCTCTTCCTTTGATGTACTTATGTCCATTCCCAATGTATAATTCTGCACCAGTTTATGTGAGATCAGTGGAGAGCCCCTTCCCATGATGCACAGTGCGGCATAGGAACATCTCTGAAGCTGCATAGTCATTAAACCCCCTATGCAGCCCCAATGCGAGGTTTGAGTTTGCACCAGCCCTTTGTACCACTGGTGATTTTAGCAAATAAAGTCCAGTGATCAGAGTTTTAGAGTGTCTGAGAAAAAGAAGATTTGAATATGAATCCATGAATTCACATGTGACATCCCTTACCACTTTCTACAGGTTTAATTTTCTGTTAAGAATGAATAATTCTAAACCACAAAATATTCCAGTTAAATTATCTTTAAGTGTTCAGATATCATCTGCTTTTCTTTTACAGCAGACATAACAACAGGGCTCTTAAAACCTGTTTTTACTAGGAGAAGGTAATTGAAACCACTTCAAAGCAAAGTGTTAGGAAAAGTTAAGCTAGATGATGAACATCAACTACAATTTCATTCAAGCTAAAAGCCTAAATTTGTTGTTACACACGTCGAGCTGATCTTTCTAACCCGACAGCAGATTTTTTTGAATATAATTTTTATCAGTTTTTTCTCAGCTACCTTGGTTTCCAACTTAATGCTATGCTTTTTCCAGAATGGTAAATTTACTTAACACAAAGTATGTTGCGGTCAGGAACTTACAGATTGAATACACTTTATGAGCACAGTGGGTTCTAACTGTTTAAATCAATTACATATCTCAAGGAGAATAAAAACATTGGTCCAAAGAAATTTTAGTACAAAAATAATCTTTATTTCCTCTATGTACATTATTATGAAGATGCTGACTCCATAGCTAGGGTTGCACTCTACAAAGGCTTTTAAAAATGGGCCAAAAAGTCTTTTTTTTTCTCTGAAGGTAGGTGGCCAATCAGTGTGGAATTTCACACAGTATTAATTTTTATGTTTATGATTTTTTCTGCATTTTTGTTTAGTTTCCGTTCATAAATTTTTAGTAGTAAGCCTTTGAAATATGGCTCTAGTTGAAATTTGCCCTTGCAGTCAGTTCTAGATTTCACTGCAGACTGACATCTCTTAAAAATATTTATCTGTACAAATCATGGTAGAGAGGTGAATTCTGAAGTGATCTGTGGCTGCTGGTACTTTTTTTTTTTTTAAGTTGGATTTAGGATAATTTTCATGTTATAACCAATGTTTATATGCTGTTAATACAAAACTAACTGATAAAATCCAAGTGCACAGAAACCTGACCGATTGGGGCTAGGCACTAACTGGTTGGGGTCAGGTGCACCAAAGCTTGACTGTGTGCTGGGAGCTAGATTTGCACAAAAACCTTCTCTGTCAGGAGCCCTTTTTCTGTCAGATTTTATCCTACAACAGAGAATAAGGGTTCATGACAACCTACTGATAGGTAAGATATTCTCTGTCAGCAGCTGTGCTTCTAATGAATCTACCCACCCTATATGCACCTTGTCCTTCCCCACCCTCAATTAAGGATTTAAAAAATCTAGGAAATTGATATGCATAAAACTTAATTGTGAATAATTTAGGGTTGTCAGAATTTCATTGCCCATTTTAACCACTCTTCTGCACCTAACTCTTTACCAAACTACTTTTCCTCCAACACAAACTACACAAACTGCTATACCAAAGATCCACAAAGTACCAGTACTAGGGAGCGGTATATGAATAAGAGGGGCACAACCAGAATATTACTAAGAAGGGGGCCCAGGTTACCTGCCAAATAGCAGAGGTAACTACAAAAGATGTTCTGAGAGGTGCATGTGTATATATGCAGTTCCCCTTGCCCACTTTGCATGGTCACATGTCCTTGCTGAGCCACCATCTATCCTTCGAGGGCAGGCCTGGAAATGGAAGAGGTGGAGGAGGCAGCATGAGGAGATGGCTGCCCCAGGTTCTGGGAACTGGAGAACTGGGTCCAGGGTCTCTTCCACATTTCCCTCTCCTCCCCTCCCACCAGAGAGACCAGCTGGGACCTCTCCACACATCCCCTCCCTTTCAACTGGAAAGACTGGCACCAACCAGCACCTACCCCTTCTTCTTCCATCTCCTCCCACCAGAGAGACTGGGACTGGCCAGGACCTCTCCCTCCATTGGGACCATGAATTTGTAGTAGCATCAATCTAAGGCCAAGGGGGAGAGCTTGGGGCTGCCCCCCTTTGTTGTGTCCAGGGTGAAAAATCTGGTAAAGGAGTGTATGTGGTAGGGTGAAAATGGAACAGATGGTCTGATGTACAGTAGCTGTAATGGCAAAGTGTGTGCTTGTGAATAGAGGGTCTAGTATCAACTATTACATGTTGTTTTGCACCCAGAAAATCCTGCAAACAGCATGAGGAAATATCATGAGTTGACATTACTCAGTTTAAAAGGTACAGTTGAATTCAGCCTGAACTTTAAAGTCTTGACACCAGACACTGAATTATACATTTTTGTCACTTCCTTCTCTAAATTGAACCTAGCAATGATCCCCCTGGACTGATGCCTTTCAGATATCACGTGTGGTTTTTGTATCCTGGGAATTTTGCCAGCAGCATGGGAAAATTGTTTCCTAGTCCTTAATTTAAAAAGGTAAAGTTCAATTCAATTTGAACTTCAGAGTCTTGACATCTGACACTAACTTTACATTTTTATCAACCTCTTTCTCTGCACAAAAGCTTGGAATTATTTTTTTCTAGGAGATGAAATTTGAGGGTTGTGAACAGAGAAGAACAGAAGGGCTGAGCTTTATGAAAAAAAAAGCCATTCAGAACAAGGGTATGGTTTTGACTTTTTCTTTACTCTTTAAGCAGCAGAGCTAAAATTGGTCTCATACTAAACTATTTTTTTAGTGGAAAATCATAATTAACCTTTGCATCTGGAATAAGCAAATAGGAAAATATAAGGTGATTTATGTTTTCATGTCAACTAGGTTTGAACAGAACAAGAAAAAATATCTACATGTAAGTCTCCAAGGATATTGCTTATTTGAATGGTTAATTTCAAAATTTAATATTTTGCATAACAGCTTATCCAAACAATTTAGTTTTTTTCTCTGATTAAAATTCAGGTTGCATTTTCCATTTAGGTTCATTTCTTGGTGGTGAATTTATATCACAAGTATTTTGTCACCTCTACTTTTTCTACCCAGCAGGGCTATCAACAGTCCCAATTAGAACTAGTTGAAAGTTGGGATTTCCATTCCATGGGAAATTGTGACATTTTTTAAAAAAATGTCTGATTTGAAATGAAAACTATAAATTTTGAAATTTCTCACAGAAAGGAAATTCTAAAAAAACTATTCTTTCAGAAAATTCAGAACATTTCCATTTGATTTTTCTGAAATGAAAAGGAGCAGCTTCATGCCTCAGCTACCAGGGACTCCTCATACTGGACCTCTGGAAGTGGGGGGCAGCCTAGGGAGTTCCTCAGAGTCAATGGAATCCCCAAAAGTTGGGAGCAGCCTTGGGAATCCCACACTATAGACCAGAGAGCCTTGAAGCCCAGAGCTAGGGCTTGCAGACTCCCTGCTGTGGAGTGAGGAGCCTGGAAGCCCAGATGCAGTCAGCCTGATGGAGCTGCTCTGGAGTCATGGAACCAGGAAGTTTTGTCTCCTCACAGGCCTGCCATGTGAGCTGGCAGAAAGTTTGCTGAAACTGAAACAGAGCCTAAACATTTTGGCTTTGATGAATTTCCATTTGCAGATGAAAATGTTTCACCAGAAAATTCTCAACCAGCTCAAGTTCCAATTTACCCACAGCTATTCCAAGTTTTGGAAATCACTTCTGGGAATTTTGGTTGTGGCCAATGTCCCAGGACTATTTAGATTGTATTTTCCTTGAAGCAGGGTCTATCTTTTTGTTATTCTTTGAACAGTGCCTAGAAGAATTAGGCCCCAAACTTGATGCTACTGCAAGGCAAATAGTAAACACGTGGCAAAAAGAGGGAATTAAAGCACTGCTGTACTTTTTGTGCATGCACCCAGTAGTGGTTTTTCCATACCCACTGCCTCCTAAGATGCAGCTTCCAGTCCCACCAACCTGCAGCTTAGAGAAATGGCAATTTCAGCTGACATTGAGCGGTATGATCCTGGTGCAATTAGCTAGCTGGGAAATGGAGTTAGCAGTAGACTGAGATACATCTTCATGACTCTGGGAAAATCCTACTCTGAAGGATCATCAATAGGCCTACCACCAGATAGGTAGAATCCTCTTCCCTCTAGTGAAGTGAAGATGAAGGGAAGATAGATATGAATGAACATGGGAGACAAAAAGGAAAGGAGAAACCTGGTGGGGGACAGAAGTGAGGAAAATAACCTAAAATTCACCAGAATATATGCAAGCTGCTGATAGGGCTTGAGACAATCAGCTCTTGGGCTTAAATGTTACTGGGAGTTTGATGATCATATCCAAGTGCAGAACTGAACACCTGTCTATAACCAGAAGAATAAACACAGGCACAAATTACTGTAGTGTGAAATTAATGATAATTACAAGGTAACTATAATTATTTGTATTATCATAGCACCTAGGAGGCCTAGTCATAAAGCTTGATTTATTAAATAAGCCTGATCTATAGTTCTAAATCATATCCATTGTGCACAATAGCCTCAAATCACCTTGGCATCATTCTGTTGACATCAGAAATGGTGATTCCATCCCTATTGGCCAGCGACATATATACTCTGCAACTTTGATCCCCTCTCCACTGACTCATGCAGAGATGAGGTTCAGGTGGGTATGGATGTTGCAAGAGGTGTGGAATCCACCTAGGCAGTCAGCAGTAGAACTCGTCTTCACATCTTGCCACCATTGTTTTAGTGGTTTGTCTCTGGCCATTGAGAATATTAAAGGTTATACGAGTTCACCTGTTGCACAACTAATTTGAGATTAAATCCAGTGATCAGAGATTTAAGGGCCCCAAGATAATGGTACAAGCTTGACATCTCATCACTTTCAGCAGGTATAATTCTTAAGAATGAGTCATTCTACACCACAAATGACACTATCAGTTCACGTATGGGCAGGTAGGGTTGGCACTTTACATTTTGTGATGGATGTTGCCATACTAATTTAGACCTGATGAGGATCTGGCCCTGTGCTGTGGACTCAGCTTTATGGTTCATGTGACACTAATCACCAGATTTGTGTTTGGGAGGGAATACTCTCTCCTTGATCAAGATGAGGTGGGGTTTCACACCCCTGCATACACTATATCCCCACTCTACTTTCTTTGGTAAGTGGCACCTCATGGGCAGGTACAATTATGTCAAGTTGTATTCTGCTTTCAGGAGACTGGATGTGAAAATGGTTAGAGGATTATTTGTTACAACTGAACTGGTGGGGTCCCTGCAGTTGAGTAGGTATTACATTTCCAAGCCAGGCATGGAGGGGGTAGATTCAAGAGTCAGCATTAGGTGTTGATATTAAGAGCACCGGTGTTCGGAGATAACCATTAATACTAAGCACAGGTATGGGGTCACCCTGTTTATAGTGCCTGGTTCCTTTCACAAGGATAGTGTCTAAGAGCAAGAGCCATCTGAGGCCACCAACCCTCATTGCACTGAGGAGATGTGTACAGCCGGAGGGTGAGTGTAGGGAGAGAGTGGCCATATGGCAAGTAAACAGTTTGAATTCCTGGTTTCAAGATGAATTTAAATTGAAGGGTGAATTTAAATTGTGGCCAAAGCCTCTGGCCATATCTCTTTGCTCTTGTGGTTATTCCATGGGGAGGGGAATAAGAGTGCTGCAGTGGATGGCACAGTCAACAAATAGTTAAGGGAGCTGGATAACAATGGAAATACTTGTTCATTTCCAGTTCATCAGAGCCTCACCTTACACCACTGAAATAAGAGGGGATAAATAACCTGGAATCAAAACACCCAGAGATAAAATGGAATTGTAGGATGCTCCTTTCACTGCCACCCTCCATGCCCAGTATATTTTATTTTGGGGCCAGATTGTATGCTGTCCTTACTCCGCCATGCTGGGACAGAGGGCAAGGAAGAAACTTTGCTCCTACCTTGCACATCTGCTCAAGAGCAGCTTACAATCACAGTCCTGGTGCTCCGGGGAGTTCAGGGACTGCCTGGTTCTGCACCTGCTGGGGAGCTAGGTGCATAAAAGGGATCTGGAAGGTATCCATGGCTCTACACTTCCCCTGCCTCAGCTGGTGAAACAGGACTAACATGCTGCGGGGAGTATTCTGTGCCATTGTAGTGGCTGCTGCAAAACGTACCTCCTGAATGCACAAGGAACAGCACTGGAAGACACTGTGCTTGCCTGATACACAGTCTCTTCAGCACTTGCTCTTGGGGCAGCATGGCTCCTCACCACCCACTACTGAGGGCTTGCAGCTAAATGGCATAATCTAGCCTTCCTTTCATCTTTGGGGCTGCAATAGCATTATGCAAATCCTACTTATGTCCCTAGCAACTATGTGCATAGGCAATTTTGTGTGGCTTTTTTTCCCCTGGTGACAGCATTTCGTCCCCAAAGAGATGAGTCCAGTGGAGTACAGAGCATAGTTCCTCGAGTACAGTGTGTGTCTGGTTTTGAATGTAATGAGTCAACTGCTGCTGCCCAAGGCACCAGTGTGATTTTGTTTAAACAAACATATGCCAATTAAAAATAAAAAGAGATCCAAGGAAAAGATGCTTTTAGCTGAAAGCCTCATGGGAGAATAATTTAAAGCACAGATCAATAGACGTGGCAGAGATTTGTTCCCATAAGACCAAAAGCCAGCATGTGACAAATCTCAAGAAATGCATTTGTAGGATTGTATTTTGTTATATATCGTGGCATGAAAGAATAGTGCTTTACCATAATTGTAGTTAAATATTTACAGAGTTTTAGCTATTTCATGGAGAGCAAATATCCCTGCAAAGATATTTTTTTCCCATCAAATAAATAACTAAAATTGTTTTGAATATCTTTATTACAACCATAATTGCATAAATATGCACTGGAGCAAAAGTGAAGTTAGAATTCTTGGCTTGTTAAAAACACAACTATTTATGTAATTATATTTGCTGTAAAACATCCTCCTGCTCTGATACTGAATGGTGAATTTGAACTTCTGATCTCTTTCTCACACAGTTACAGTGAGTCTCAAAGTATAGAGTGTAGTGGAGAGAGAAAACAAATATAACTAACACACATTTCTGAAATTACCTAAAATTGCTTTTACAAACAAACAAATCTCAAATCTTACAATATCTTGGGAACTCCCAGTGCTAGAAACAAGGTTGAGACTTGTGAGAAAGCTGCAAATGGGAAAATCCCTTTACCAAAAATATAACCATCTTGTTTCTAGTCCTTGGAAGTAATGAGATATCAGATCTTAAACATGTGGTTGGTGCAAGTGTGAATGTCAACCACCCTGCATGTTGCACTGGAATAATTTGGGAGGAAAATTGCAGAAAAAGGAGAAATTTTATTTTTGTGTGACACATTGATTTTTAAAATTTGGTGCAGATCCTCAGTTGGTGTAATTTGGTGTTACTCCATTGACTTTACTAAGTCTTTACTAAATCAATTGGTGTAACTCCATTTACACCAGGTAAGGATCTGTTCCATGGTGATTGCTGGTCAAAGGGTGAAATGTGGGGAGTAGATTAGTGGTCAGAGCACAGATGAGATAGTTAAAGGTGCATGCTAAATGCAATTAGTCACATGGATATCACTATCACATGAATTTGTGGGGTGTTAAGCCTGCACAATTGGGCTCAAGGACCCAGATCCACAAAAGTATTTAGGTTCTTAACCGGCATAAGAACCTAAATATCTTTGAGGATCTGGGCTAAGGAACCTAGCCTTTATATTTGTTTATAAACATTTTTTAGGATTGCTAAGTGAAAACTGTATAGCCCTGTGGTGAAATAACAGCTCTTTTAGACAGAATTTGCTTTCCACTGAGGCTTTCACTGGAAAGGGTGAACATAAATTTTAAATGAAAGCTTAGCATGTGGCTTTATCTCAGGTGTTCTCTGCTTGTCTTTAAGATTATTGATGTTAGTGGTCAGGCTCTCCCTAATGATTAATGTCACAGGTGCAAATATCACTTGGAGAGCTCCTACTTGAGAATGAGAATCCAAGGAATGTTCAGTCCCCAACTGTAACCACTTAAGAAAGCACAGAACTTTAGAGACAAGAAGTAAAGCTACATGATACACTGCTCGATTACTTAATATAATTACTGGTTGCCAGGAAAAATAAAAATAATAGAAAAGTAAAATGGTTTTAACCTTCAAAAAGCCCTAATGTAACTATTTTAAAAAAGGGGAAGATAAAAAGATAATGAGAAATACTAAAAATTACAGATAATCCTTTTGTTAACCAAGAAGTAAAATATTAAAATGTATTTTTATATAACATAGTTATGCTATTGCAGAGCTTTTGCTTTTCCAGGGCTTGATGCAAATCTCAAAGGCACTGAAGAGCATCTTTCCACCAGAGATTACCATAGGCTTTGGATCACCCAAGCGAGACAACAAAATAGGAAGGGATGCAAACTGGGTTATAAAACTCCAAATCTGTAGTTATGCATGTGGGCTGAATTTGGTTCAGCACCTCCAACAAAACAAAGTTAGCCTCCGTTTAAAAAAGAAAAAAAGAAAAACAAACACACGCACACCCTCCAGCATCACAACTCAGCTTGATAAATCAAACACATGCCTTAATAGTCAGAATCTGAAGTAAAATCTAATCTCTAATGTCAATTTGAAAACAAAATATAGGATCATTAGTGCATAAATATTTATTTTTTCTATCATAATAAATTTCCAGATAATTAATTAAAAAAATAACCATGGAAACAATAATAAAATTAACCAATTCCAGAAGTATTAGCACACTGGAATTCTTCTGGCACTAAAAGTTATCACTAACACATCCAAGTGCACAGTTCACTGCACTTTTTGATACAAGAAAAATCTTTTACTTGTCAATAAAGGAATTGATATTTTTTAAACCTATGAACATAATCTGGTATGTTTACGACAGAACTGCATACAAGGGTTTTGTGGAGGATTAACCATCAAAAACAAATGCTGCAAACAGGGAGCTTCAGTTCCATTTACATTATTCCTTTTTATAGGACCATATAAACAATTAATCAAATTAGTGCATTAAAAAAAGACTCTGATATTTGTGTGCCACAAAGATCAGAAAATTCTGTGCTGCTGTCTTCCTGTACTCATAGTGATCTTTGGTTGGTAGTTTGGTCAATAATTGTTTGTTGGAGGGTTAAGTAATTGTATGAAGGGCTATGTGGCAAAGAAATAATGTAACTACACAAACGCCATGCAAATAAAGATCCCTTTGTCATTTCAGAGGAAGATTGTTTTTTGTTGGTTATGGATAAGACTATGCATCAGAAGATTCAATTTCCAAGCTCTTTTCAACTGCAGATTTCCTGCGCTACTTTGGTCAAGTCATTTAATCTTGCTGTGCCTCAATTTACCCATGTTGAAAAAAGCAGATGGTGATAATTAAATGTTGTCAAAAGCCTTAGTAAAAGTCCCTTAGCTGGACACTCACCAGGCTGCTCTGTTTGGGTCTCAGCATGCTAGACCTTTGTGACCTTAAGCTTTCCTTGGTCTGAGTAGGTTACAGTACTGTCTCTTTCCTGGGCCTCTCTGGCACACTTCTGGGGCTCTCTGTATGTTACCCCTTTATGGAAATGGATCTTACAGCCCATCTGCCCTAGCTCCCAGGATTGGTGCTGACCCTCCAGAATCCTCAATAGCCTAAGCATAACCTTTCCCAGATCTCCAACTTTGTGGGCCCTTTAATTTACAGTTGAACTCTGCAGGGACATGCAATAGCTGAAGCCATAATTCCCAGACTTTGCAGAAAGGGATTCTAAAACAATTACTTTTTACTTTCAGAAGCACAAAAGATATACAGAACTCAAGAGATTCAAACAAAATAATAAACACCAACTGCATTTCCCTGTCCCAGTTGGCTCACCATTTTTGAGCACTCTTTTGGTTTAGGTCTGAGTCCTCTAAGGAACCCAGAATCCTTCCTCTCCTGTACATGGTTGCTGCTCCAGATCATGGTATTTCTCACTAAACTCTGCAGTCAGACCTTTAACTCTGCTGCTCAAGCTTCCTCAACAATGGCTGCAGAGAGACTCTTTTTTTTTATAACTTTCAGTCTCCTTTGTTGGGTGACTCCCTGAGCAGTCTCATCAGTTGATCTAAGCCCCCCACCAAATCATCTGTGGCTTAGTTGCCACCCCTACACCAAAGCTCAAACTTGAAAAATTGGTTTGCCCTGGGCAGTAGCCATCTGTTTGTCCAAGGATGTTCCATTTGAATGGGTGATCATCAAAGTTTAACAACCCTCTACTGATAGATCTCTGCCAGATACAAGAATTTCTCCTGACACCTTCTGTGGTGTTTAGCTAAATATTGAGGTAACTGATAGCAGAGAAGGCAAACAAGCCCCATGATCAAAATAGGGTTTGCAGTCTGAACAGATACACAGAAAGAGCCCCCAGTGACAAACAGAATTCATAAGCTGTACATAGATCTCCCAAATCATCACAGGTCTTGGGTGGCAGGTCAATCCTTGCCCACAGAGAACCTGCCAACCTGAAACGTATTCTCACCAGCAACTGCACACCGTACCATAGTAACTCTACCTCAGGAACCAATCCATGCAACAAACTCGATGCCAACTCTGCCCACATATCTACACCAGCGACACCATCACAGGACCTAACCAGATCAGCCA
>NC_133773.1:113585171-113628190 GCF_003597395.2 Chelonoidis abingdonii | reverse complement strand
CCACTACCTGCGTCTGACGAAGTGGGTATTCACCCACGAAAGCTCACGCTCCAAAACGTCTGTTAGTCTATAAGGTGCCACAGGATTCTCTGCTGCTTTTACAGTTCCAGACTAACACGGCTACCCCTCTGATACTCAAATCATCACAAATATCTTACAGGGATGTTGAGAGGTTAATTTAACTAATGTTTGTAAAGTGTTTTAAGATTCCCAGATACAAGACACAGGAAAAACAGGGCAGAAAAGAGCCAAATTTCTTATGTAGAAAAAGTACAAAGTACAAATGAGTATGAAAAAAACCCAACAACCCCCCCTCCCCACCAAGAATAACAGCTTAAGGACAGGTGCCTGAATAGAGCATATCCTGCCTATGGGTGTTTCAGTGAAACAACAATCTATGTCGTTTGTTTTATAGCTTTAAAATATCTCAGCATTATAGAGAGATAACTGTTAAAATGCAGTTAAGCTTCCCCCTCTCCCTCATGGCTGAATGACTGGCAGACACTGGAGAGAATGAATTAGCGTCCTCAACTTGTAACTTAACTTCTCCTTTTGTCGTTCTGCATAATTGCTGTCACCCAGGTAAAGCTAGATTGTTTTTTCCATGGTAAATTCTCCTCCACACAACCCTTTGACCTTCAGAAATGGGAAGCAGCAGGGTTCCTCATCTCACGATTTAACTGGAGAAAATAGCTACTTGAAGGGGAAGTGATTTGAAATAAACAATGTCTCTGAAACAGGAAACCAAATCACTTTTGTTTTACCACAAACTGGGACCCATGGGATTATTTTGCATGGGTTTGGTGAAAGCTACAATATTTAAAGAATTGAGGTGTTTAGTCTCTACTCAGTCTTTTCTCTGGAAAATATATACAGTGTATGCTTCCTATACAAACACGTGTATTTACAGAGAGCGAGAGAGAGAACTTTAACACAGTCACTTGTAGAAAGCCAAAAGACAATGAAAAATCATAATTCCTTCTTCACCTTTCACAGTGCACTAAATCTTAGTAATAAGCCAGAAAGCACCATCTTTTGCAGCCATGGCAAGTATTTTCTGAGTTACTTCTGCCAAATGGCACAACCGTGTAACAACAGGTAGTTGCCCTAATACCTGTGAAGAAAGTGGTTTGCACAGTCCTGGCTAGCACTTCTGCTTTCATCAACCAAAACATAAGACTCACATTATTCTGGCTCCCTATACTCATTCCCATGTGTTCAGCTGGCATTGTGACTGCTCTGAAAAGGTTCCAGTAGTTTGACTACAATAAGGAACAATTTTGATGGGTGGTTTTCATGCTGATTATATTGCCGCCTTCTGTTCCATTGCCCGTCTCTTTCATGCCAAGCCTTATGACTATCAACTGTTTAAAAAGATGATAGTAATGTAAACAACTTACACTTCTTCTTAGAAAGGACTAAAATTGTTCCTGGAAAAATTTACTAAGATAGAACCAATAAAACTTGAAATGTTGGGGTACTTTTTTGTGTGCATGTAAGCATGGATGGCCTTGGCTTATCCTTTTCCCACCTGTAACCAGCTCTCCCCTATTTCTTTCCCACAATCCAGCTGTGTCTCACAAGTGATGCTGTGGGTTGTATATGTGCAGAGTCCCAATGTGCTGTGCAAAGGTCACCTTGGGCCCAAAGCTGCCCACTACTGTTAACTGCATTATAAAGTTTCTCTGACACAGTGTACATGTTTTGTTGCAATGCAGATGAAAAACTCAGTATCAATAAATAAATGTGTCCTAGAATGCAATGTAATAAGCAAGATGGGATATTAATGTGTTATTAATTTCCTTTGTAAGATATCAGCCAGCCTCAGATTTCTACAAATGTGTTCAAGTGAAATATTATCAATTTATTTTCTTTAGGTGGGTTGCAAAAATAAAGAAGCAATCTAATTGTCATACAATCAGTTATTATTAATTGTGGGGGAGGGATAGCTCAGTGGTTTGAGCATTGGCCTGCTAAAACCTAGGGTTGTGAGTTCAATCCTCAAGGGGGCCACTAGGGATCTGGGGCAAAAATTGGTCCTGCTAGTGAAGGCAGGGGGCTGGATTCAATGACCTTTCAAGGTCCCTTCTAGTTCTAGGAGGTTGGTATATCTCCAATTATTACCTATTACTCTTATTAAGAGACAACAATTTGCTCTGCACTGCACAAAACACAAGAAGTCCTTCTTCCCAGTAGTCTAAGCAAGGTACAGCTACGGCCTAATTTCCACAGGGGCTGGGCACTCAAATCTCTAGTTGAAGTCAATAGGAGCAGTCAGAGATCAGCACCCAGAAAAACAGGGCACGCTGAGAGGCCTAGAAGAGTGAATGTTTAGGATTTTCGTTTAATTATTATTAACATAAATGCCAGCTCACTTCTTGTGGGTTGCCATAGTCATACATCAAAACTATTTAGCATAGCCAACCATTTTATTGTGTGAGTTATGATATACCCATGAGGAGAAATGTTTCACTTTGATTCTTCTCACCTTTCTAGTGCACTGCATAATAAATGGGCCTAATAAAAATCATGAAACTCAATTCTTGTATTGGCTAGACTCATTACTGAGAACAGTCTGCCTGAGGGTACTGCATTAGTTAAGGCTCCCGTTAAATTCTTTGAAGGCTAAGTTATTGCAAGTGGTGTCATTGTGGGAGAGGAACAATTAACTCAGACTATCAGTTGGTGGTGACTACTGCCATTTTTTCATTGTCCAGATTTACAAGCTGTAAGGGTCAAATGCTTCACACCTGTCAACTGCAGACACCAGACACACAGAGGGCCCTGTGGTCTAAAACTCAGCACACTAGCCTACAATTCTTTATCTGGCAAAAGATTTCAGAAATAACTCAGTGTTACTGGTCCCTGGAGTGACAGTCTGTGCTTGTCGATATGATTTTGCTGAGTGAGAGCTTTAAATATTCTCTGAGGAAAAACAGTTGTAGTCTTGTTTCCAAAGCACTGGAATAAAGACGTGAAGTGTGAAACCATTTGGAATCCTTCTTCCTTGTTTTCATCTTTTATCAGTACTTCTGTGCACTGGAGGCACAAGAGCTAATATTGCTTCTTGTTGCATCGAGTGCCACCCTGAGTGTTCTCTGGGTTTAAAAATTAGATACAGAGGAAGCTACTTGTCAGAGATTTCAAATCCAGTGAACAACAAAGATGTGAGCTCAACACTGGGCCATGTTGCACAGGTCCACCAGCGTTACTCTGAAACAGCTTCATCAAAGTCAGTAGGTTACATAGTCAGATTTATGTTGTTATAAGTGAGATCAGAATTGTGCTTCTGGGGGTATCTGCTAGTTTCAGCTGGATGGATCTGATGGTTTCAGTGGGACGAGTACTGACATAATGGGTCTGATCGTGTTCCCGTTAAAGTGGCTGTAACAACTCCCATTGACTTAAATAGGAGCACCATAATCTCTGATTGCTTTACCATGGTTCAGCATTATAGTAGTCATTTGAAATTGGTGTGAAAGGCCAGTATTCAGTCCAGACAAAGAACTCTGACTCATTGGCTATTTAGATATTATGCTTTCCTCTGAGATTAGCAGTGAAAACTGGAGAAAGGTGAGACTATAGCTAAGAAACAGAGGGCAAAGGAAGGTCACTATATTTTGCATTTTAAATAAATCAATGTTTTGAGCAGAGTGGGATTGTTTTTACAGAGGAAGAGGAGGATCACAAAAGGAAATCTATCATTTGCAGTGATGTTTACCTCCTACCTGATTACAGGCATATTTTACAGTATAAGTAAAGAAGCTTGTCAGCTGGGAAGGCTTAATACATGACTTTTTAGGGAAAAGCCAGATTGCTTGGCGGACAATTTTTATAATCTGTCTCTACTCTGCTTAAAACTATCTTCATTTCTCTTTTCTTTTTGGGCATGGTTATATTGGATATTACCTAGAAACATAGCCGGTGGGAAATCAGGTTGGCTACCGAAACGTGCACTCAGATGGATTATGATAAAAAAGATCACATGCAAAATACACTACACTGTGATCCACATGAGTTTATGACCATATTCCTTAGCGCCATTATTACATGCTTCGTTCCAAAGTGATTTGCATTTTATTGCATTACTGATGGTGTGTATTAAGTGATGTACCAACACACATTATTTACATGAGCCCTTTAGGAACAATGGACCACCAGGGCTAAGTAATACAATGTAATGCACATTAGCTGGATAAACTCAGATGGCACCAACTTCATTCTGTGTCAGTTTTTTGATGGATAAATTTGCTAGTGGTACCTCTGTTTTTTTGTGTAGGGATGCAACTAAGCGGGGTCGGGGAGGGGAAAGAGAAATCAAAACCAGCACACACACATTTTTTTTGGTAGTTTGTTTCATGCTATTTCCATCATGGCATGAAGAGCATAACATGTTTGCAAACAACATCAGGCCTCCATAATACAGTTGCCCGAATCAGACCCCAAATATTTTGTTTAGTTTGAATGGGGTTGGAATAAAGGTGACATTCTTTTTGTCAATAAATTACCATCTTAAACCTTAGCAACAGACTTTAATCAGTTCTAGGGGATTTCCACTAGGGCACAACAAATATGTTGATACAAGTGTTGCTAATAACATTACTAGTTAATTTGACCATTAAGTAAATTGTAATTTGGGTAATAATATCTTGTGTGTAAATATTACTTCGTCCTGTGATGTAAATGAAACAGGAGCCAGCTAAGGGAAAAGATTGACATGCCACTGACTCTTAAGAAAGAGAAGTTATCATTTTGGCAGTACTATCCAGAGGGATAGGAACCAAATGTAACATAATGCTTGCAAGCTTGTAAGGAGAAGGTTATTAAAGAGGCAGCAGGGTTCCTTTTAAAAGGTCTGTACTTTACAATCAAATTGAGGAATACTGAAAATATGTAACTGAAGATCTGTAAGCAATTGTTAACAAAAATCAATGCTACATTTTGACATGATATCAGCAGGAGGGAGTATGGCTATATCAGGGATGTCAAACTCAATCTGTGAAGAGGGACACATTCCATTCTAAATTATAGTCCACACAGTGGGGTATAAATTTAAGATTCCATACTACCCTCAGTCCAAAGGGGCTCTCTCACTGATTTCAGTGAGAAATTTGCACAGATTGAGGTGAGAATATAACCGTTATATAGTAGCTAACTTTTAGTTAGTAGCTGTAATGATTATTTGTTTAATGCTTTGCTGAAAATTCAGAATCGCTCAGTGGGAAAGTGGGATCTCCTTTAGGAATGTCACTGTTGCTGTGATTTGCTTCTCTTCTTTCCTCTTTCACCTTTTTCTCTACCCCACCCCCTTTCCCTGTCTTTGTATCTCTCCTCCTTCCTTAATTCTGCATTTTATTTCCTGCAGCAATTCCAGAACCCTTTGCCATTCCATCCACTAAAAATGACCAGTGATTAAATAGTTCTTATGCTTGTGTGTCATCATTAGGAGTTAGCTTTAGCAACACAATAAGATTAATAATAGTGGAAAAATTCACACCTCTCAGAGTCATTGTTTCAGTCTGTCTGCACACTCAGAATCATTGCATTGATTACACTTGGTTTACATTTGGCAGATTTCTTTCACAGCCACGAGGAGTAGAAATGTCCTTTTCAAACGAAAGCTGAGATTCTGCAGAAGCTGAATATGCAACACAAATCACACGAATACATCAAGGGCAGGAGCCAGTCTATGGGTTGGGTATATGGCTGTTCTATTAGGTAAAGCAAGAGATGAAGAGTCAAGACTCCTGATCCAAGATCCACAAAACTACTTTGGTACCTAAACCACAGAATTAGGTGCCTAAATACCAGATTCAGGCACCACTGTGATCCACAAAATCCTTATTCAGCTGCCGCCTAACCCTGTAGACACATAAATTCCCTGAATGTGTAAATTTTCACTGTAAAAGTTCCCTATGTGCTTAAATTTCTGGCTCTGGGTATGCACACTACTGCCTGTCTCTGGGCATCTGGATGCGTATCTCCTAAGCCCCAGAGTGATCAATGAGTTGGGAAGAATGGGAGAAGAGCACGTGTCTCATCTGTGGACAAGAAGCTGGATATGAGTCAACAGTGTGCCCTTGTTGCCAAGAAGGCTAACGGCATTTTGGGCTGTATAAGTAGGGGCATTGCCAGCAGATCGAGGGAGTGTGATCATTCCCCTCTATTCGACATTGGTGAGGCCTCCTCTAGAGTACTGTGCCCAGTTTTGGGCCCCACACTACAAGAAGTAGGTGGAAAAATTGGAAAGAGTCCAGCAGAGGGCAACAAAAAATGATTAGGGGGCTGGAGCGCATGACTTATGAGGAGAGGCTGAGGGAACTGGGATTGTTTAGTCTGCAGAGGAGAAGAATTAGGGGGGATTTTATAGCTGAAAGGGGGTTCCAAAGAGGATGGATCTAGACTCTTCTCCATGGTACCTGATGACAGAACAAGGAGTAATGGTCTCAAGATGCAGTGTGGGAGGTTTAGGTTGGATATTAGAAAAAACTTTTTCACTCAGAAAGTGGTGAAACACTGGAATGGGTTACCTAGGGAGGTGGTAGAATCTCCTTCCTTAGAGGTTTTTAAGTACAGGCTAGACAAAGCCCTGGCTGGATGATTTAGTTGGGAATTGGTCCTGCTTTGAGCAGGGGATTGGACTAGATGACCTCCTGAGGTCCCTTCCAACCCTGATATTCTATGATTCTATGATCTGTAGGGCCCAGTCCAGTAGGTATATTCAGAGGCTGCCAGAGGAGGAGGGAGTGGTGGTCCCATTCAAAATGTGGCCACTGGTGGTGGTGCTCACTTTATAACTTTTAGACCAGTGGTTAGAGAACTCACCTGGGAGGTGGAAGACCCAGCTTCAGTTCTCCCTCATGGGGAGAAAGGCTTTGAACATCGGCCTCCCAAGAGATGTCTTAACAACCGAGCTATGAGTTAGTCCAATCTGAGATTCCTTCAGTCTCTCCTGTTGAAGGTGTTCCATTTTGGATATCTACTTAGGCTGTCATTGGGCCAGAAAGAGCTGAAGAGAGGCTGACTCTATAGCCTGGTAGTTATGTTAATGAACCAACGTCAAGTTCCCCATCTCCAATGACTCATATTATTTATTCAAGGTGGAATAGCTTCAACAGGACAGATTGAGGGAGTCCCCAACACAAGAATATTCCATAACTCTGTGGTCAACATGATCTTTTGAATGTTGGGAGACCCCTGTTTAAATCCAGGCAGTGGGGGGCAATTAAAGCTGAGCCTCCCCATCTCCTGTGAGAGTTCTAGCCACTGGACTAAAAATGAAAAGGTAGGAGGTGCAGCACCACCTCCTCCTCCACCAGCAGTTTGGTGTGGCATTAGGTACCTGCCTCACTCCTTCACACAAAAAAAGACTCAGGATCATAAGCAGCCTGAAGGCTGCACATTCCCAGCTGTGGATTGCCAAGCAGAGATAGCTGCCAGACTCCATGAGAGGGTAGTTTTTAGGACATATCCATCTCTCAGCATCTCCCATTGGCTAGTTCCCCACCTAATGTGCTGCCTTTTGTTATTCTTAGGTACCTATCTTTCCCCAGGCATTGAATAGGTAGCCCAGATGCCTTGCCCAGGCTTTATGGATCACAGTGTTCCTGTGATATTCTAGATGCTTAAAAATTAGGCATTGTGATACGAAGAGTCACGATGCCTAAATCTCTTTGTTGTCCCGAGTCCTACCCTCTATTCCAGACACAGACATTGGTTCACTGTATTAACATGGATCAGTGGTTCCCAAACATGTTCTGCTGCTTGTGCAGGGAAAGCCCCTGGCAGTCCGGGCCGGTTTGTTTAACTGCCGCATCCGCAGGTCTGGCCGATCGGGGCTCCCACTGGCTGTGGTTCGCTGCTCCAGGCCACTGGAGCTGCTGAAAGTGGCGGTCAGTACGTCCCTTGGCCCATGCTGCTTCCAGCAGCCTCTATTGGCCTGGAGCAGCGAACTGCGGCCACTGGGAGCAATGATTGGGCAAACCTGCAGATGCAGCAGGTACACAAACTGGCCCAGACTGCCATGGGCTTTCCCTACACAAGCGGCAGAAGAAGTTTGGGAACCACTGACATAGATACATCACTCAATCACACTGTGATTCCTTTGACCTATTTGTGAAACTGGTGCCATAATATTTACTTAATTCACATGGGTATTTAGAGAATTAATTAAGGATTGTGAAGTGCTTTGAGATATTCAGATAAAAGACATTGTACAAGACAATGTAAAATAATGATAACATGAAGAGATAATATTTAACTTTTATATAGTGCTTTTTCTTCCATAGATCTCAAAGCACTTTACAACAGAATTGTTATCCTCATTCTACAGAGAGGGAAACTGAGGTATGAAGTAGTGAAGGGACACAGCAAATAAGTAGCAGAGGTGGGATAGACCCCCATTCGCTTAACACTCTTCTCTAAGCACAATCTGCTATACTACATCCTGGTTTTTTTCTTATAAAGTCACTTGGGTGAACGTCTCTGCAATAGAGCTCTTCAGTGCTGCTTAGAGAGCTCAGGGGGTGGGGAAGAGACACAGAAGAATAGCAATGCCCTGATTCAAATGGCAGAAAAGGAATAGAAAGAAAATCCTTTTTTTCCCCAGCTGCAAACTGCTAGCTGTGACTTTCAATAACACTTTCCCAGGACCCTGTCAGTTTTAACTTTCACTTTTTATTTTAGAAAGGATAGATGATTAACAGACATTACTCAGCCCCTGATTTAGATTTTCCATTAAGGGAAGGGAGGGAGGAAGCAATACCTCAGTGGTTTAGCGCGTTAGCCTACCTAAATCCAAGGTGGCAAGTTCAATCCTTGAGGGGACCACTTAGAGACCTAGAGCAAAAATCAGTACTGGGCCCCTGCTAGTGAAGGCATGGGGCTGGACCCAATGACATTTCAAGGTCCCTTCCAGTACTAGGAGATAGGTATATCTCCTATTATTATAAGTGAGAGTTAGTCTGTTGCTGCTGTTTGTGGTAAGTGCTATTGAAAGCCATAAGTTTCAACAATAAGACAAATCAGGTGGAAACAGAAGAGCATGATAGGAGGGCCTGGAAGCCTTATTTCTTTATTATCTTTTTGTTGACATTTTAATATTGTGCAGCAGAATATTCACATACTGTATGTATAGAAGCCCATGTTAAAGAATGAGGTGGTTTTGCTTACACAGGAAAAGGTCAGAACTTACTTCAGAACTAATGATCTTTCACACGATCTTTCAAAAATATCCTACCCGTTAACCCACTAAAAGCTCCCCTGACAGAGGCTAAATATACAGCAGACAATGATCCATGTAACATATTTCTTGGGAACTGTCATAAATAGATAGGTAAGGTAAGGGTTAAGTTTCTTTTACCTGGAAAGGGTAACCAAACACCTGACCAGAGGACCAATCAGAGAACTGGATTGTTTAAAGTCAGGGGCGGGAATTTGTATACTCGGGCTCTTTTTTGTTTTCTCGGCTGTGAGTAAACAAGGTTTCCTCCTAACTCCTTCTTATCTCAAATATTATACCAAAAGTCTGTGAGTACAAAGGAACCCCAAAGCAATTCGGCTATGAGGAGCTTTGTGTTGTACGAATAGATGTGGATGGCTGTGTCTTTTGTTGTTTTCTCGGCTGTGAGTTAACAAGCTTCCTCCTAACTGCATCTTATCTCCAAGTGTCTCCTACACATCTGTGAGTACAAAGGAACCCCCAGCAATTCGGCTATGAGGAGCTTTGGGTTGTATTTACATGTATGTGGATTGGTTGGACTGGTTTAATCGGGCTATCTTTTAAATCAGACTGTTTCTTCATATTTTCTTATAAGCAAGAGCCTGTATTGAGTTTCTTAATGCAAGATTATTGTTTTATATTTTCTTTCTTTTTTTATATAAACTTTTCTTTTAAAACGTGTGGAAGTTTCTTTTCCTAGGGAGGCAAAGGGAAGGGAACAGCCAGGCTGTGGGCTATTTTCCTATTGCTTTCAGGGAAAGAGCAGGCTACGGGGAAAGAGAAAAAGAATCACCTCTGTATCAGGTATCTGTCTCCCTCACGGGAAGGCAGGCACGGGGAAAGGCAAAGCCAAGCTGTTGGCATTTTGCATCTCAATTGTCCTGAGGGTAGAGAACGCTTATCTCTTGGGAAGCAGAGAAACCGGTTTCTTGATACTCGCTGGCTAGACCAAGAGGCAAGCCTGGGAAGGAGGGGGGAAGGGGTTTTCTCCCCTGCTTTTAGCATCCAAGGGATTTGGAATCTGGGTGTCCCACCAAGGGAGGGTTGGGGACACCAGAGAGAGGAAAGGGGGGATCAGGCCCCATCAATTCCTGATCTGGTGGCAGCGAGAATATCCAAGCTGGTAGTGAGCTTGGGGGAGTTTCAGGTAAGCCCCCAGATTTTGGACGCAAAAGTCCAGGTTTGGGACAGGACCAGATTGTGGATGCTAAAGTTCAGGTCTGGGACTGGGAGGCTAGATTACCACAGAAACATACTAGTAAAGAGTAAAATATTCAAGACTAGGGCCAGAATGAAAAACCCCTCCCTTTAATTGCACTGCTTGGCTGATAATAAGGTACAGCTGATGCTTCCTAAATTGGGCATGGATGGTACTCAGCAGTCTTGGCCTCAAGTCAAATGCACCTGGAAAAGGATTATGGATCCTATATATACATACATACTGCTGCTCTTCTCTTTTCACTATTTTTTAGGAAGCAGAATTGGAATGGTTTCCTTAAAATGTGTTTCTCTGACACTCAATTGAGCTAAAGCTATAGGGTTGCTTATACTTACCATTTGGCTAGTTAGAACATTTATGCTTAATGAATATATTAAGTCTTGGATTTATATATGAAATTTCTAGCTTCAGTGAGATAAACTAGGTTACTTTGGAAGCATGGCTTGTTCAGGGTGTTCCAACATATATATGTTTCCTGACAAAAGGTCAGCTTGCAGGTTTCAGGTCTTTTAAACTGTGATACAATGGGGTGAATTAAGGCAGACACACAGAGTGCAAAGTTAAAAAGAAGAGAAGATGTAGAAGCAAATAAAAAAATATAGCTAGTATTTTCATTTGACGTTACTGAAGATATAACAGTTTGAATGAGCAATCTCCTCACAGCTCAGCTTTTTTTCCTTTTGCTTGTTACTGTAATGAAATTTTTTAATCCTGAGCAAGTGATACTAGAGCCTGTTTGTAATTGTGATGTCACAATGTAGGATGCTGACTCAGAGGAGGATCCAAGTAGTAAGGGATGGACCAGTTCAGACTGATTATAAACACCCCAATCACTACCTGTGCTTTACATTAAAAATACAACATAGTGCACATGAAAGGAACTGAACTGAAGCTCAAGGGCTCTATCTAGTCCTAAAATAGGTACAATGGTGTATGTGTCAGTTCTTTAAATAGCTTGTCAGAAAGGGGAATAAAACTCAGCTGTGATGCGGTATTCAGTCTTTAGACTCCTTCAGCTATTTAGCCTCTCTTCAGAGACTGCAATTAGTACCTGCTGGTAGTTTTGGCAATACTGACACCTGACCACCAGAAAGCAGACCGAGACTACACATTCATTTCACTTTAGGCCACTCAACAGTGACCGAAGGTTCCCTGTGACCAGTATTACCAACCAATGAATGATCTAAAAAACAAAAGGTTTTGTTCTAAAATAGTTCCTGTGAACTTACCCAGGTCTCCAGAAATGTGACTTTTAAGCTAGCCAACACTTCAAAATGCCTGCATGGCTCAGTAATTCCTGGGTGTTCTTGGAACAAATTGGGCTCAGAAATCCCTTGAGACAGCCTGTTTTAGCCAGATTTCCACCCCAACTTTGCAGACAAAAGAAGTTCAAATTAGATCTCATAATATTCCTGACTCCTCCTGGGTGTTTTTACAAAGCAAAACAAACCTTTCACCCTTCCTCTGTTTACATATCACTAGGTCAAATAGAATGAGATGATGGGCTACAAGGGAGCAAGACCTTATTTAAACACTGATATTGTAATGATTGACATATATGGCAAGAAAGAGTGTGAACATTCTGTGACAGATATATGGGGAAAAAACATCCCCAGACTTAAGATCCATTTTTGAGGATAAAATTAAAACTTTAATGTTTGATTTTTTTCATATTTGTTGATTAAGTCACACTGTGGCTATGACTACAAAATAACAAGCTATTGTTTAACCTTTTTGCGCTCCTTCATGATAGGATGTTTTATGACAATAATTCTGTAAGTGAGCCAATACTTTGAGAGTAGCTGCTGTGAAGATTATTGCAGGTGTTGCTACGCTTGATAGATGGGTGTCAAATTACAGCACAAGTTGTAATTCTTGTTACAGCACAAATTGTAATTCCTACTTGAGAACTCTTCTGATTTTTAAGTAGAGCTATTGTAATGTAACTTTATTTAAAGATAAACACAAACTAAACAAATGCCCCATGTATAAAACTATTTCAGTCCAAGTATGCTATGGTCTGTGCATGTTTCATGTTCTGCAATGTATTTTTAAAAAAATTCTTTTCCTTACTCCAATAAATACTGATATATACATATACAGAGATAGGCATTTTAAAAGTTTATATCCTGGCAGGGTTGCCCAGAGGATTCAGGGGGCCCAGAGCAAAGCAATTTTGGGGACCCCTTCCATTAAAAAAGTTGCAATACTATAGAATACTATATTCTTATGGGGGCCCTTAGGGGTCTGGAGCAAATTGCCCCACTTGCACCCCCACCCCAGGCCGCCCTGTATCCTGGTGTCCAGGAAATGGGTAAAAAGAATTAATTTTACTTTCACTTCTGCTCATGCTTTTTCCTCTGTGTTTTGCTTGTTGTTCTTCTTGATGCCACTCTACAGTCATGGGCTGTATATGTACCAGTGCAATCAGAGATAGCACAAAGAAGTGATGTTCAGATCATATATAGATACAGGCAATGGTTCCGATTCAGACTCTGAGTATCGGCTGGACTGTTGCAAACCTTGCTTGCTGTTTTCTGACCCTATAGGGTGGGAATCTCCTGAAATTACAGGCTCTTCTGAGATTTCTGCCAAAGTGGGCTGAACTCATCTTAGATTGATACTTTTCACAAGATTGCAGCCATAGTCAAACTGGCACCAAAATGAAGTCCCAGTTTGGATGCAATCTTAATGATGGATTTGTATCTGGTCATGTCCGCCAGCAGCTCTTCCCCTGAAATATGAAGGGACTTGGAACTGAGTTTCATTTTGGCTCTTCTCTATTTACAATATTTAGCCAAACAAACATTATTATGAAATATCCTGAGCTCATGAAAACTTGATCTCTGGACATTGGAAACTTACCATACTGTGTTCAGTAATAAAGAAGAACATTTCTTTTCACCCAGAATCAGAAAAAAAATGAATAGGAGTGCTGCTCTATTGATGCTAATTTTGATAATCTGTGGGACAAAGGCAATGTTATGCTTTTTATTGTTTCAATTTATGTTGTTCTTAACATTAGATAGCATTCTTCTTTCTGGGTGAATGGTGGCTAAGTGCAAAGTGCCTTTTCTATATTTGAGCTTGCACCGCTGGGAGCAGAAGGGATTGAGAGATTAATGAGATTTAGAACTTGTTTATACTACCTAATGACTCTAACTCAAATTTCATAATAAAAAGAAAGGATGTTGAAAGACCAAAGCTATTTCTCACTGCCTAGAGTGTCTCAAGTTGGGGTAAGACTTCTGTAGAGAACAGAAAACAAATGTGACCAAACAAAATCAGAGGTTGTTTCAACTTCAAACATTGTGCATGTCCATTCTACATGTTTTATTGAGGTTTCATTTCCTTTTTCCTTTTCTTATAATTTTTCAATTCTCATTTAGTTCAGGTAACATTAGAATATTCTTTTTCTGTAATCTATGCCAATGTAAAAATAGTTCCTGTTTTATAGCTCCACATCCCAAAGGAACTTTGGTATTTATATTGCTTAGCAGCAGGGTCTAAATAACATGTGACAGTACAGTATCTTTGGATCATGTCAAATTTTCTATACAGACCTATAACAGAAATTTAGGTTGACAATTGACATATTTACGTTTGCCCCACCATAAATTAAAAAAAAGAAAAAAGAAATGATCAAGATCAGATCCTACTGGTTATTATTTATTTACAGAAATTTGGTGTATGTGTGCTTGAAAAAACCTTGAACACAGAATATAATCTTCCCTAGAAGAACTGCAATTTGAATGTATTTTAAAACTTCTATTTTACATATATTCTGATACTGTCTCTTTAAGAGACAAATGCCTCATATTATGTTGAGACTTTCCTGCAGTTGCTCTTAACTCCCAATTTAAATATTTATGTGGGTCTGGCCTAGTAGGTCATGTTCTATAATAGCTTTTATAACTTGGTTATTAAATTGAAATCCAGTAATCAAACAAACATTTTTGCACTGAACCCAACAGTATTTATGGCTGCAAATCATAATTTGTTAATAAATGAGGCCCATTGTATAAGTTTGACACTGTCAAGAGGACTGGGTGGCTTAATGGAGAGAGCATTGGTCATTAACATGTATATGTTTCAAGTCCAAAGTGAAATCCTAAGTGAAACAAAACCCATAGTCTCTGCACAATTCCTCCATAATGGATAACCACACCATCTAGGCCTATAAATCTTTACTTGGGAGTTAGAAATATGAAAACTTCCCTATAAAACAAGTGGTTATTTTATATTCCTCTTTAATAATACATTATTAGTTTAGGATTAAAACAGAACAACATTAACATTTTCCCTGAGTGAATACATGTTGTGATCAATATTAAATAAACACAGTAACTAGTATTTTTGTCAAAGATAACTAGATAGTGCCAGTTCCAAGTTTAAAACATTTATCTTTAATCCACAGAAGAATCACTCAAGCCAACGCACTCATTATCTCATAAGCTGTATTCTTTTTGGAACAGGATTTGACTGCGGTCTCAGCTCTGCAAAATGCTAAGCACCCTCAACTCCCATTAGAGTCAATTGGAGTTCCAAGAACTCAGCACCTTGAAGGATCAATATCTAAAGAAATATTTTTATAGTGTTAGGCTGAGTATGGCACTTGAAAGGATTCTCACACATTCCTGTCATTCATTCTTTTGGTATCCTGATGGACTGATTAGCAGCTTAGTGCTTTAAAGTGAGCCATCAATCAGTGCTGACTATTCTTAGTCTGATTCCATGTTTATTAGTGAGCTGAGGAAGTAAAGTGTTGGTGCAGTGTAATGAAAGGTGTACTATTCTGTATATTTCTTTCTGTAAGTTCAGTTACTGTGTTTGACAGGCAAGACCTTCTGGAAACCAACCAACACCATCACAAAAGTTCTCTGGCAAGGTACTGTTGAACCCCTACGTTTGCATATGCTTGGAGACTGAATGTCCTTCCTCTATGTGAAAATTCTGACTCAACAAGTCTGCTCTCTGCAGATTTTCACTGTTGTATCTGTTTATGATAGTGATAAAATGAGGGTTTGGTACTGTTTTTGCCACTGCAGAGCCCAGCCTGATAGAGGGTGAGCTGGATTCTATTCCAGTTCATGTACTCAAGAAAGTATTATTATATCAGTTCCAATTGCATAGCCATATTCTGCAGAGTCTGGAGACAAAGTGATTGCAAAGGTATAACTGAAGGCAGATTGGGTGAGCGAAAACACAACTTGACTTGTATAATCTATATTGAGTTTGTGCTTCTGACAGAAAAAAACATATTTTTAGTTGTAAACTAAGCAGATTTGATTCGGAAATCTTTGTGTAACAAGAAGCCTGGAACTGTACTAGGTTATTTTCAGTCATTTGTAGAAAACATTTTTTTAAATGATAAGGTGCCACAGGTATATATTTGATCATGTTTTGCTTATTTGCTTTGTCAGTAAAGGAATAGATTTTATATAATAAAAAAGAACTACAGATCTTTCCTTAGACAGATTTATCATTGGTATTAAATGTCTAACATCACTTTTGAGTAGAAATATAATAGCAAATGAACAGCAATTGCTGTGTTGACTAAAAATGTCATTTCTTTCTCTAGTGATTATTGATGTTTAAAGAGCTAATCAGATACCAAGACAGACTAGATTAATATGCAAAACATATAACCAGGAATTTGTGTTCCAAAAATAGGAATTGTTCACATTTGTATAGACATACAGTAACTTCACATACAATGCTTAATGCTACCTGGCAACCAGTCATTTCAACTACTAAGGAAATACAGATATGACTTTGAAAATAACTAGGACTAATATGCTTATTGTGCTGATTTAACTGCATGTATTACCTGAAAACTTACTGTTTAAGTAAGTGATCTTGGTGGATGGACTTCTTGAGGTGAGAGATTCCCATCAACAAATCTGCCACATATGTATTAAGCATGAGAGGAGAATGTAATCCCCTAAACATTTCCCCCCAAATCTGACCATGTCCTTGTCCTGCTTAGCTAGAGTAACACAACGTTTATATCATATCTTGGGGAATTCGGCCATATTTTCACAACTAACTTATGTCTTCACCCTTTAAGTCCATCAGATGTGATGTATGAAGCCAAGGTTGAGCACAAAAGAACTTATGTAAACAGGGTTTATCTTGCAGTCTTCTTTGATTTCTTCACTCTGGAGCCCTTCTAAGTGGACACAAAGAGGATTCATGTGGTACCCACCATGGCATACTTAATCAGCTTCCCTGGGCAGATATAGGAGGAATTTGTCTTTGTCTTTGACCCAGACTCCCTACTTGACTGCTTCTCTGATAATCAGGCAAGGAGACTTTTGGATATGCTGGAGGCTGACATGGCTTTTGCCCCATCTTCATAATCCTTTCACTGGAGGTTCAGAAACAAATTAGGAGATACAATTGATAGAGGCAGGGGACAGAGAATTTTTACCACAGATGCCATAAATTACCCTGTCCTTCAGAGGAAGGATTTTTCTCACTGGTTTGAAATTCTGAGGGCCTTCAAAGACCTGTACTAGTTTTGGAGTCCTCTGAATGTCCACAAAAGTTACAAATATGACTGACAACTTTTGGCTTAATGGAGAGCCCTCTTCAGCACATGGTGGTTCATACCAGAGACCATGTTACAGGAATGGTGCAAAGCAGTCTCAATCCCATTTATCCTGCTAATTCACCCTAGTTAGAGGTAAATATTGAAATATTAGAAAACCTGAATATGACATTGTTTTGCTTGAATTTGTCCAGCCCTTGATTAAAACAACACCATCAGGTTAAAAATCATTGAAAAAGTGTCCTTAACTACATTATTAATGACTTATTACACTAGAGACCCTTTCATAGTGGGAGACAATCCTTCAAATGCACCTCACTGTGTTATTTTTGCTAACTAAGCAATTTAAAGGGGCAATATGATCATTTAGACATATTTGAAGGGTGTAAATGTCAAAGATGTAGAGGATTTATTGGGGCATTACAATGGAACATAGACTTATCGGACTGGAAGGGACCTTGAGAGGTCATCTAGTCCAGTCCCCTGAACTCATGGCAAGAGTAAGTATTATCTGGACCATCCCTGAAGCTGTTTGTCTAACCTGCTCTTAAAAATCTGCAATGATGAAGATTCCACAGCCTCCCTAGGCAATTTATTCCAATGCTTAACTACCCTGACAAGAAGTTTTTCCTGATGTCTAACCTAAACCTCTTTTGCTGCAATTTAAACCCATTGCTTCTTGTCCTATCCTCAGAGGTTAAGAAGAACAATTCTTCTCCTTTTTATGTACTTGAAAACTGTTATGTCCCCTCTGAGTCTTCTCTTTTCCAGACTAAACAAACCTAGATTTTTTCAATCTTCCCTAATAGGTCATGTTTTAGACCTTTAATTTTTATTGCTCTTCTCTGGACTTTCTTCAATTTGTCCACATTTTTGGACACAGTACTCCAGTTATGGTCTAATCAGCGTGGAGTATAGCGGACGAATGACTTATTGTGTCTTGCCTACAAAATGCCTTCTAATACATCCCAGAATGACATTCACTTTTTTTGCAACAGTGTTACGCTGACTGATATTTAGCTTGTTGTCCACTATGACCCCCAGATCCCTTTCTGTAGTACTCCTTCCCAGAGTTATTTCCTATTTTTGTATGTGTGCAACTGGTTGTTCCTTCCTAAATGGAATACTTTGTATTTGTCCTTATTGAATTTTATCCTATTTACTACACACCATTTCTCCAATTTGTCCAGGTCATTTTGAATTTTAATCCTATCCTCCAAAGAACTTGTAACCCCTCCCAGCTTGGTATCATCCACAAACTTTAAAAGTTTATTTTCTATACCATTATCTAAATCATTGATGAAGGTATTGAACGTAACTGGATACAGAACTGATTTCTGCAAGACCTCCGTTATACCCTTCCAGCATGACTGTGAACCACTGATAGCTACTGTCTGGAATGGTTTTCCAATCAGTTTTGCACCCACCTTATAGTAGCTCCATCTAGGTTGCATTTCCCTTGTTTTTCTATGAAAAGATCATGTGAGACAGTATCAAAAGCTTTACTAAATTCAAGATAAACCACACCTACCACTTCTGCCCATCCACAAGGCTTGTTACCCTGTCAAAGATAGCTCTTAGGTTGGTTTGACACTATTTGTTCTTAACAAAGAATGAAAGTGTCACGATATAATTTAGAAAAGGAAATTTTAGACTGAATATTAACTCCATCTTTTGAATCATTTAAATCTAGAATACACAAATCACTTGAGAACTTGTTATAATTCTACAGCGGAATGGACTGACTAAATCGGGGTTTGTTTGTTTTTTTGCATCTTCTCTTTCCTCTGATTTTATGACCATCAAGAGATGAATGATACTTTGATCCAGTCAAACTATCAAAAGTATTTATTTGGGGCTTTTAAAGTAGTGTTTAAAAAGCATGTTTTTTAAAAGAAAAAGTGACAAAACATGCTTATATACAAACTTTCATTTTATAGATTTAGTATATATTTTAACAGTATCTCATCCCATTTTAGAAATTACAAACTGACCATTAGTCTTTGAGCACAAGCAGGTATACGGGGATTGTTCCAAAGGCTTGTGTAGTAACTAAGAATCTTTCCATTGATTTCAATGGTCTTTGGATCAGGGCCATAATGTATAAGTAAAAGCTCAGAACAATTCCAAAAGACAAACTGCTTCAGGTCTGGACAGTTTTCCAAGTGACTCAGATCTTAACATATGGAGAGACAACGTTTAATTATGTTATCACTTAGTTTACCCTTATAGATAGTCATCTTGAAGTTTGGTTTGAATAAACAGATGCAGCTGAACATTCTTGTCATTTGTGGTGACCAGTATTATATATTTGCACAAAGTAATCACTACTACCTAAAAGGAAAAAACTTTGGTATCCTGGTCATTTATGGGTGATAACTACTGGGAAATGCTGATGGTTGAATGGTGATGACTCACCACAAATTGAGAGATTTACTGCTTTGAATTTTAAAACTACATTTCGTAAATAAAGGCCCAGACTAAACCAAAGCGCTGTAAAATAGTCACATTGGGAAAACAACATTGGCCTCAGTTTTCAGGAATATTATTACTTCTACTCTAGCCTTGTTAGCGTCTCTTGTAGTGTTGATATTGTGATAGTCGTCAATATAGAGTAAAAGTAAAATTAGTTGGAAAATGGCAAGTAAAATTGCAAAGACATTTGAAATACTTTTTTTCTCAAAATGTTTGCAAACATGATTTTTTATGATTTTATGATAAAAAATAAAGTTGAAAAAATGATTTTTTGTTTTTACAATTTGTTTCTTTCACCTTATTCTGTTTTTCCCTTTCCTCCACTTGTCCCCCTCTTTTTAGTTTTGCCAGTGTAGAGGGTGGTGGTGGTGGTGGTGGTGAAGAGAAAGGGGAGAGAGAGAATGAATAAATCAATAAGGTGAAAAACAAAACTTTTTTTTTTCATTTGGGAAAAAGTCATTTCTTAGTCAAGAGAGGTTTTAAATGAAATATTTCAGTCAGCTCTAGTCAAAAGTATAACAATGTCTCTTTTCCTACAGTCTTTGCTGTTTCTAGTATTTTAATTATTTATTTCATTCACTGCCTTGCTGCACCGTCAAATATGGAAGATCATACATATTTAATTTACTCTAGCATATCTTTGTTCACTAGGGGCCTGATCTAAAGCCTATTGAAGTCAATGGAAAGACTCCCTTTGACTTTAATAGATCAGGCCCTGTGAAATCTTTGAAATCAAGACTGGTATTGCAATGTAACTTTACTGAAGAGAAGCTATAATCTTTCCCCTGCAGGGGAATGATTTGGGAGAATTGTGGTTTAGCTAGCTATATTTCACTCACAGCAGTAAATGATCAAGTTAGTCAATAAATATAGAGTGTGGGGGGGGGGAAGGGATGAGAAGTTGGAACAGTGTAAAATCATATGGGATTGGTGAACTTTTTAAACTATAGGACCTGGAGCCTTTCCCTGTTGTCAGAGTCTTTCATTGGGGTTGGCAAAGGCTCCAGCAGCAAAGAGGTATGTAGGGTATATACCCTAAGGATCTGTCCTGTTTACACTCCCTCACCTAAATAATGCCTCATTCTCTACACTGCTATTTTTAACATACCACCACCAGGAGTGTGCATTGTGGACATACCCTTTGTTTGGGGATGTTCCCTGCAGGCTCTGAAGGTCTTTAGAGAAAGAAGGGCCTGTATGGGATATGGAGAAGTAACCCTGATAGGGGCAGCAGCTTTTTCTTTCCTTATCCTGGCAGAAGTGGAGCACAAATATGGGAAGGCTCAACTATAAGGAAGACAGGCCCAAGGAGGGGAATAGCCACAGGTACAAGGAAGGCACGTGTGCAGACACAAAGAAGGGACAGCTATGTGAGAAATTTGGGGAATAGGAGAGAAGATTGCAGGATTTCCAGGAGGAGGAGAAAGAGACAACATGGAGAAGAGACAAGAAGTAGTTCTGGGGTGAGGAGAGAATGCAGCAAATTTGGGGAAGGAAGAAGAGAGTGACTAGAGTTCTGGTAGAGGAAAGCCTGGGATTTGGGGGGAGGGTTTTGGGAGAAGAAGTATACCACTGGAGGAATTTGTGGGAACTAGGGGAGTCTGGAAAGATGTCACCTGGAGGGAAGCCTAGGGAAAGAGGAGAGATGAAGTTTAGTGTGAGGGTGGAAACTCATCAGCACACCCTCTGAAGACAATTGCAGCATAGGATGGGAGCCAGCCAAAGATAGCATCAGAAGAAGAGAGGTGGGAGGAGGCTAAAGAGGTGTTACCTGTCAGTGCTGTGTTCTTGGGGAACCCAGGGTGCAGTATCCAGCCTGTCTGACTCATGAAAGACCTCCCCCCTGTCCTCAGCCTCTGCTTGAACAAAAGCTGATCAGAAGAAAGACTTACAAAAAGAAATTAAAAGACAATGGAAGACACACCTCAATCCCTTCGGACAAGGGTGACAGACTAAGGAAACTCCCCTAGCCTCATTTGTGTCAGAGATGGGACAGGGAGGCATCTCCATTAGCATACAGAATGGAGAACAGTGATTCCAAGGAAAGAACCTCATGGAACTCTGGGACCAGGAAAGCACTGCATGATGGGGAATCTCTGATCCAGATGTTAATGACCCCATGCCTGCACACACCCAGTTCAGTAATTATCAGACCAATTCTAGTAATAAATCCTTTACTGGTATCCAAAATACTAAAACTCTCTAATTGCACTGTGAGCTACCTCCAAGGAACACCACCCATAGCCAGGAATGATCAGTTCCAATTGTCTACCTTGAACAAAACAGCTGTAGTATACTCCCTTGAGCCATCAGTTTACTCACAAACAAATCTAGTGTTATCTCTTGAACCATTGTTGTTTCCCTACAAAAACCCTTACCCATGCTCAAGTAAGTGTTCTGATGCCTGGATCCAAAATCTGCATCAGTTCCACTGGGACTTCATCTTCTCCTCACTGATCGTGCTGAGGGCTGTGCCTGACTCCAACACTCCAGACCCTCAGCTACCACTACCACCTGGGACCCCCAACTGATTCAAGCTTCATAGACTGGTGAGAACCCAGCTCTCTCTCACTCTCTCTCTCTCTCAGTATAGCCTTCTGACCCTGACTTGTGTGATGAGTTATACTTTTCTAAACCTGACTATTATAATCAAATTTAAATTAGATTTAATATTATAACTGTGTTGTTTGTTTGGCTCCCCTATGGTTATTACCTGGCAAGAAATAACATTAATGGTTAAGCTGGTTGCTTCTCCTCCCTCCCCCACCCCCTGTGGGTGTTTTTTGGCTTCCTTATTCGTTCTGCAGCAAAGCTCCTTGTACCTAAGCTAAAAATCCCTGCAGTCCCCAAAAATCCTGTGGGGTTTGCTCATAAAGTGGGTTACTACCAGAACAATTGTAACATGAAAGTGGGGATAGGTACATGCTGAACCTGGGACATATGAGGTTGGCAGCTTGGAAGTGTTGCTCGACCCAGCCTGCTCAGGCGTGCAGTTCCTATGGTATATGAGGGTGACAGCTTGGAGGTGCTGTCCAGCCTGCTGAATCCAAGGGCCTATGAGGGTGACAGCTTGGAAATGCTGCTCAACCCAGCCTACTGAGTCCAGGGACATATAAAGGGTGAGCTTGGGAGTGCTGATTAATCCAGTTCTCTCAGATGAGCTCTGTTAATGTGTGTGTATGTGTTTGTCTGATTCTGGGGCTGGAAGAACCCATCCCTGGGGAACCTACATCCTGCAGGATAGCTCCATTGGGAGGGAACTTGCAGAAGGGAGAAGTAAAGCTCTGTATGAGAACACAAGTGACACAAGCAGTACATTGATAGAATTACAGAACCCCCTTCCCCAGAAGAGTAACCCTAATAAATGAGCATACCTCAAAGTAATGGGCAAATCTGGTAACATAGGTTTTCTTTATTTTTTAAGGGGGTATGGGAAAAAGAACTCATATTGGAATCTTTTTAGGTTTCCACTGAAGGATGCTGTGTGTTCGGCACTTCAACGCAATGTCTTTTTTCTCACCCTTTCCCCAACTTTTAAGCAAAAATTACTCCACTGTTTCTGAACAAGCCCATTTTTTTTTTGATGCCCTGAAGCTCTTGCATTCTTAGAATACTTCTAATGCTTTTTTTATTTTAAGTAAAAAATCAATCTACTGTGTTCCAGAAAGCAATGTACATAATTAACAAAAGGCTTCTTTCTTTGAGGGATTCTATCAATTAAGATTTAAATTTAGATTTAAAAGTAGCCATACTTGAACAAAAAAACTCCAGAAACTGGCTTCAAAGAGAAACTGCAGAACTAAAATTCATTTGCAAATTTAACACCATTAATTTGGGCTTGAATAGGGACTGGGAGTGGCTGGCTCATTACAGAAGCAACTAATCCTCTCCTGTATCAGAGGGGTAGCCACGTTAGTGTGGATCTGTAAAAAGCGACAAAGAGTCCTGTGTCACCTTATAGACTAACAGAAGTATTGGAGCATGAGCTTTTGTGGGTGAATACCCACTTCATCAGACACGTGTGTCTGATGAAGTGAGTATTCACCCACGAAAGCTCATGCTCCAATACTTCTATTAGTCTATTAGGTGCCACAGGACTCTTTGTCGCTTATTCCTCTCCTGGAATTGACACTTCCTCATCAATTATTGGGAGTGAACTACATCCACTCTAATTGTATTGGCCCTGTCAACACTGGTTCTCCACATGTGAGATAACTCCCTTCTCTTCATGTGTCAGTATAACAATGCCTGCATCTGTAATTTTCTCTCCATGCATCTGAAGAAGTGGGTTTTTTACCCACAAAAGCTTATGTCCAAATAAATCTGTTAGTCTTTAAGGTGCCACCGGACTCCTTGTTGTTTTTATCAATTAAATGCCTCTTTTAACAGAGATGTTTAAGTCTGGTGAATTTTGTTTTGTTGATTGGTTTTATATTTCTAGCACCAACCCTCATCGGGGAGTGAAAAGAGAAGGTTAAATGAACCAGGTATCACAGCACATATGTGTTTAAATGATGAACCACAGATTTAAGAAATTAGTCTTTGGTTTCTAGATATTTTCTCCTTTCTGAAATAGAAAAGGGTAATAGAGTAGGAAGATGGTATTATGTCTATATACAGCATTAGTGAGAGCATTTTTGGAATACTGTGTCAAGTTCTAGTGTCTAAACTTCAAAAAGGATGTTAAAAGTTGGAAGAATTCAGAAAATAACTACAAAAAGGATTCAAGGTCTATAAAATCTGCCTTACATGGAAAGACTAAAGATCGATCTATTTATTAACCCAAAAAATGTGTTAAAGAAACATTATTCACATTGCAAAGTGAAGCCCTCATAAATTTAGCAAATGCTTGAATTATGGTTCCCTGTATCAGAGGCGTAGCCATTTTAGTCCGGATCTGTAAAAAGCAACGGAGTCCTGTGGCACCTTATAGACTAACAGATGTATTGGAGCATAAGCTTTTGTGGGTGAATACCCACTTCGTCAGACGCATGTTCCCTGTGGAACCCTAACTTGACCCCTTTGTGAGTATGCATTATGACAGTTTTTAACTAAATAGCATGTGACTATTTTTTTCCAGTTTATTCTTGCCTAACTAGTCCAAGTCTCCACTGGTCAGTTGTTTAATCCCATGCCTGGTCTCTTGGCCCAGCCAGTGCTAGTCTGTTCATTGGGACTCGCTGTCAAAGTCCAGCCCCCTGTCTAAGTCTCCCCGGCACACACCCAATCCCAGTCTCTTTGCCCAATCAGTTCCAATTCCCTCCAGCCCCAACTTTTTGTTCCCCTCAGTTCCCCCTCTCCCAGCTCCTTGTCCAATTTGTCTCTCTTCCCACTGGCTCCCAGTCCCTTCCCTGGGTTCCTCATTCAATCTCATTTTCCCACATACCCAACCGCTCCCACTTTCCCCACAGATCTCTTGGTTATTTTCACATGTGAACAACGGCAGAAGTTTTCTTCCTGTGCTCTTTATCTGTATTTTTTTTAAAAAAGAAGACATTATCTGGTGATATAGTAGATAAACCAAGTGGCTATCAGTTTATAAACTGTCTTTCAGATTAACTGTTCCTATTCAGCAATAGCTCTCTCTGTGTCAGTACTTTATGTTGTAGTGATCTGCTCTGGATCTTCAGCCATTTTCACTAGCTCAGGCTGAGGGGGGCTGTTGCTGGAACATACCAGAGCACAAGTAGACTCACCCTTTCCAGGATTCCCAAGGGACGGGTGAGCTAGAGTGAAGGGTGTTGCATTCAGGGTGTTTGTACCCTCTTGTGGTTTACCTAATTGAGTTAGGAAACTTTTGCTACGACTGTGCCTATTTGCTTTTGCTATAATTTGAAGAGATTAACTATAAACCAGAAGAATCACCGTTTCGATGGGATTCTGTGGATTGTTCCAGAACTCTTGGTGAACCTTGGAGGGCCAGCACTAGTGGCAGGGACTATGAAAGTGCATTGCTGGGTCCCCACTGCCAAGAGTGGTGTCAGACACAATGTCTGGACCTGGAATGAGTGGCTAGAGGCGCAAAGCCAGGGATAGTGTCTAAACTCTGCCCAGCCCCAGGAAGCTAAAGGCATGTGGGATTCATCATTTGGGTCCCCTCACAGCAGTCTGGTGAGTGTCCAGCAGGGGGAGTATGATCAGAACTGTGACATGCCTAGTCCCCAAACCTAATACAAATGCCCTGGCATTATCATGATCAAGAGTGCGTCTTGCTATATTAGTTGACTCTACAATTAACTAGGATAGTCCAGTAGTTGTCTTGGTGGGAATGGAATCCTTAGCTGCTGATCATGACAAGCACAAACTACTGTAGTGGGTGAAATCTGTATTTCCATTAAATTGCTTAAGTGAGTAAAGTGAACAAGAATTGGTCTATAATTTGAAACAGTTGACACTGTTATTAGCACTCACAGTCAACAGGCCTAGGACTTAGAACTTAAATGAAGTCACAACAAGTTATTTTGTGGATAAACAGATGATTTCTATCTCTAGCGCTGTTACTGAGCATCACCATCTTCATTTTCAAAGCAAACAAGAGAATTATCCGAATCCAGTGCAGTTTCCACTCTCTGATCCTAGAGGAGCTGAGTATGTCTTCTTTAGGTCCTGATCCAGGTTTTAATGTCTGAATCCTCGTTCAGGTTCACATTGACATAAGATTTATCTTGACCCCACGATCACTAAAGACAAATATTTTATACAAGGTTTCAGTTGTATGTTGACTTGAAAATTCACAGACTCTGAGAAGTTAAGTCTTTAGGTTATTTAAAATATGTAGTGCTGGCTGTTGCTTTTCATGCTGGCTAGACTATGAGATTTATCAATGAAGAAAACAGATATTGGTGAACTGTGTACCAAACTTTTTAACAGGATGTGTGATTTATAATGCAACTGAAAAAGGGCTGTAAATGGGAAAGAGCCTTCTCTAATACACATTGCGGTTTCATTTGACATTGAGCAGATTCTAGCGTCTCTTTCCAAAACAGTTTTCCAGCAAATTTCTATAAGACACTACTGTGGGTCAACTGACTTCCCTTATAGGATATATTACCAGACTTCTAGAGTTACCCTGAATTTCAACTATTGCATTTTAAGACCCTACTTACCCGAAATAATATTTATTGCAGAGTGAAGATGTGGGGGTGGAGGGATAATTGCATCTCTTATGAGCTATTTAATAAACATCTTTTCCAATGAAACATTCCAAAGTTCCTTTGAAGCACAGAAACACAGAGCTTGCATATTATATATCATAAATCTAGCTTTGTGGTTTCTCCTAATTTTTATATAAGGGAGTGAAGGAGCCTGTTTTTGATCTTATTTATACTGTATTTACAGCAATTTAACTCCATTGCATTCAGTAGACTTACTCCTTATCTAAACCAGAGTACATGAAAAAAGAATCTGGATGGTTGTGTAGGAGGTGTGCAACATATTATGAAAAACAATATGCTTTACTTTCACACGTACTGTCAAGTAATCAATTATCTTGTTTGTGGGCATTAAGTGACCATGGAATATATAAAACTAAGGGTTATTTTTTTCTAACCTTATAAAGTAGCTCTACTGGTTATTATTTTATTAAAGATGATTAACTTTAGGTAAGGATTAAAATTTTTATTACATTACAATTTTTTGTGGGCAGTATTTGCAAATGTTATTGATTTCACATTCACAGGGGTATTTGAATGAGTATTTTCAGTTATTTTTTTTAAGTGTTTGACTCACTCTGCTTGTCCCCAAAACTACAGTCACAGAGCCCCCCCAACCACTGGGTAACAGTATATATAGGCTTGACAGAATTGTAATTTTATTTTTTAGAATTTTGATATCAATAGTAATCTTTATTTAAAGCATTTTAAAAAAAATCAGCATAAATTTTCAGAATTGTGGCAAATTATGGGGGGGGGATCAGACAGTTATCTAATTGTAGTAGACATTGAGATTCAAAAAGTTAAACCTTTATAAACCATTAACTGAAATTATCAACATCACCAGGGCAGGCCTTACCATGAGGCGAACTGAGGTGACCGCCTTAGGTGCCAGACTGGCGGAGGGGTACCAGTAGCACCCAGAGTGTAGAAAATTATGTCTGCTGCTGGTGCATATGTATTCTCTCTGCTCTAGATGCACAGAGATGGAGGAGTAGAATGCTGTCCTGGAGGAAGGAGGGCACAAGACACATAGCAGGCAGGCAGGAGAAAAGGTGAGAGGGAACAGGGCCACCCAGAGGATTCAGGGGGCCTGAGGTGAAGCAATTTTGGGGGCCCCTTCCACAAAAAAATTTGTGATACTATAGAATACTGTATTCTCGTGGGAGGCCCCTCTGGGGCCCGGGGAAAATTGCCCCACTTGCCCCCCACCCTTCCTGGGTGCCCTTGGGAAAAATAAACATTTAAAAACCTTCCACATCTCAGCACAAACCCAGTTTTGAGAGAATTTCTTTTCAAGTCACCTTTACAAGGTGTCACCGGTTCTCAGCATTAGCTAGTGCTAAAAGGCAGTAAAGCTCATTAGAAAGGTTGGACAAATATTTTCTGCAAAACTTTTTTTGGATCAAAAACTAGGGGTTTTTAAAAAGCAGAAAAAATCACAGACAATGTCTGCAGAGGTGAAAGTAAGCCAGTCTGGTCCGGTACAGTGTACCGGCAAGAGCTAGTACGCCATGCTGGACTGCATTGACTTCCACCGCGGGGACTGAAAGGGCTCTGGGCTGCCTGCAGCTGCAGGCAGCCCAGAACCCTTTAAATCCCGGCCATGGCTCTGGTGGCTGGGCTGGGGCCAGGATTTAAAGGGCTCAGAGCTCCCCGCGGCTGCGGGCAGCCCAGAACCTTTTCAATCCCGGCCGTGGCTCTGGCGGCCGGGCTGGGGCTGGGATTTAAAGACTCAGAGCTCCCCACGGCTGCGAGCAGCCCAGAGCTTTTTGAATCCTGGCCATGGCTCTGGTGGCAGGGCTGGGGCCAGGATTTAAAGGGCTCTGGGCTTCCCTCAGTGGCAGGAGCTCTGGGCCCTTTAAATCCCTGCCCCAGCCCCGCAAAGCTCAGGATTCCCCGTGGTGGCCAGAGCCCCAAGCTCTTAAATTTGCCCCTGAGCCCCGGGGGGCACCCAGCCACCTCTGCAGCTGGGAGCCCTTGGTTGATTTAAAGGCTCTGGGTCTCCCAACCACAGCTGGTTCCCCAGGGCCTTTAAATCTTGAGAGGCCATGCCTCTTCCGGATGAGGCCACACACCCCTCAGGACTCCAGCAGTACCGGTAAGTCCTGTAAGTTACTTTCACCCCTGAATGTCTGCTTTCCTTCAAAATTTGTTGTGGTTTTTTTAATTGAAATCCTGAAATAAGTCTGCCAAAATCTGAGCATGATTTGGGTTTCAGAAGTGTGTGGCCAAATATTTGCTGCTTGCTGTGTTTGATTGTTTAAAGAAAGAATAAAAAAAATTCTGCTTAAAAAAATCCAAAACTTTTGAATTTTAATGGAGTTAGATGGCGTGCCCCCTTGATCTTCTCCGGCAAAAGCACATACAACAACAACCAGACAAAGACTTTCCTCCCTCCCAGATTTGAAAGTATCTTGTCTCCTTATTGGTCCTGTTGGTCAGGTGTCAGCTGTGAGCTTCTTAACCCTTTACAGGTAAAAGAGGAATTAACTCTTAACTATATGTTTATGACACACTCTAAAGCTTATCAGATGTCACTGCTCAATCTGATGGTGGGCCCTAGTAAGCCAAAGTCCTTCCAGCTCTTCTGGAAGGGTTGCCTCTTTGGTCAGAAGGACTTGTCTGCTTGCTGAATCAAAAGAAGGCCCTGAGTCAGTTTAAATGCAGACTTTTTATGCCAAACATCCTTTCTTAGTCCGTTAGTCTCTGGAAAACCTAGTTTGAACCGGTTTATGCAAGCGTCCCCAGGCATGGTACCTTTCTGGTGGTCTTTACAGCCTGAGTGATTCACCTTAAATCACCATCCACTGCTTTTAGTTCCTGGAGGAGCTGTGGTATCATTCCCCCTCACTCTCCTCCACTGCCCCAAGCTGCATACAGTCCCTGGCCCACAGTGATACATAAACCATTCATAAGCTTAATACAGTATGTATCCCCAGAGATTCTGCACAAGGTTGCATCATACGTAATAACAACCTAGTATGATATTAGTCTTTTTTGTAGCTGCATCATATTGTTGACACATTCACTTCGTGATTCACTATAATCCCCAGATCCTTTCCAGCAGTACTATTGCCTAGCTAGTTATTCCCCATTTTGTAGTTATGCATTTGATTTTTCATTCCTAAGTGTAGTACTTTGCACTTGATTTTACTGAATTTCATCTGCTGATTTCAGACCAATCCTCCAGTTTATGAAGGGCATTTCAAATTCTAATCCCATCCTCCAAAGGGCTTTCAGCCCCTCCCAATGGTGTCATCTGCAAATTGCATAAGTTAACTTTCGACTCCATTATCCAATTGACTTATGAAAATATTGAATAGTACTGGACCCATGTGGGACCTGCTGGACACTTTTCTGCAGTTTGAAAGTGTATCATTGATAACCATTTCTTGATTACTGTCCTTCAACCAGTTTTTCACCCACTATTTCACTTACCTGCACATGACTGAGCCACAGAGGGCAGGCCAAGCACATACTTGGCTAAAATAATGTATAAATATCTTGTGGTTAATCTGAAGAACAGAAATACACTATTTTTCTTCTTTGCCCAAGGAGTGACTCAGTTATAGGTCAGAAGGAGGAATGTGGTCATGCCATCCAGCAAAAGTAACAGCTTCAGCCAGATATCTAGGCACTGGGACAGAGACTGGGTAAGAAGCTGAGGGTTAAGGTAAGCAAGCCATATTTAGCAGGTGCCCCCTATGTGACTGAACTCAGGCCAGTGGGCCATTCAGGCTAGGCATAAGAAGCATACGGAAGCCTGTGCCGTTACAACTAAAGCTGGGTGATTTTTTTGTTCAATCAAAACAGCATTTAAGAAAAAATGTGTAGAAAACTGTTTCATTCAACTTTTGTTTTCCACTTTAATTAAAGTCTTAAAAAATGGTTTTCATTGAGCTTTTCCTCTCTTGGGCTTTCCTTCTCTTCACCTCCTTTTCCCTATCGGGGCAGGGAAGGAAAAAGGTAAAGAGGGAAAGAAAGGAGGCGAGGTAGAGGGGTAACAACAAATTGAAAACCTTGAAGGCTTTTTGGGTTCTTGTTTCACCAAGAAGCAGAAAAACAAAAACAAACAAACAAAAATCCTGCTAAACATTTCAAATGAAATAAGATTTTTTTAGAATCCCTGACCCATCCTGCTCCTTGTTCCCTGACCACCATCCTCCCCAACACCCCCTTAATTTAACCCCCCCTTCCTTGTCCCCTGACTGTCCCCAGGACTCCCTGCCCTTTATCCAACCCCTCCAGCCCTGGCTGCTTATCCCCACCTCCTGGCGCCTCAGCGCGCGCGTCCAGGAGAGACTCTGGACAGCGCTGCAGCTGCATGGCTGGGGTAGGGGGGTCTGAGCTCCTCCCCGCTCAGAGCAGCATGGTAAGGGGAGGAGCTGCTCGGCCTGGAGCTCGCAGCCCCGCCCCCTTACCACATGGCTCTGAGCCCCACCGGAGCCCTGTGGCTGCAGCGCTGTCGAGGACACGCTGAGGGGCCAGAGAGAAGGTGGGGGCGAGCCTCAGCCATTCTAATGGGGGCCCCTGTGGGGCCCAGGGCCTGGGGGAAATTGCCCACTTGCCCCCCGGGTGGCCCTGAGGGGGAATAACAGAAAGCAGTAGGAGATGCAGGGAGAGAGAGGAGGAGGAGAAGCCTCTTATGTACCTGTCTAGCATCCCCAGGAGCCTGGACTGATTAACACCAACTTCTCACCACCTGTTCCCTGCCGCTTCCCTGACCCCATTTGAAGAGAACAGGCAATCAACTGAAGTAGTAGGAGCCAGTTAGGCCCTTAAGATGCTGATATCTTCCCTCACTCAGGCCCCGCTACCAGTCTGCTTATTTGTTCCCTTCAACTGAGTGTTGAGAGCCACTATGGCTGGCACAGAATAGCAGTCATGAATGAAAGAAGAAAAAACTCCTCTGGAGCAGCATTCAGAAAAAGAAAGAAAGCAAAGGAAGCTTTTCTATCTAAGCAGGAAGGAGCTCTTCTGAGATGCATAGACACAAATGTTCACGGTGAGCCTTCCAGCCCCAGTGAGGATGTGAGTGGAAGATCAGGCATCTCCTCACCAGTTAGTCAGAGTGCAGGTGATCTGGCACCTAGTGCAGCATCCATATCTCCATCTCAAATGGATGTAACCATGCACTTTCCTGAAGAAAAGTGTAGATCAGAGAAGAGTGTGGTGGAGGTGCAAGAAACAGCTGCTGCTGAGTTTAGTCCCTTAAGTCTAGATGATCTAGGACTGTGGACCCACTTGAGCAGTAGCCTGAGGGACTTCCTTGTACTGCATGGGCCACAGCAACTGAAAAACTTCATGTTCCCCAAAGACTATGAAAGCAGAAGTTTCCACCCAACACATTACTAGTGTGAAATTCCCCATGGTGACAAAGTGGAAAGGCCATGGCTTATATATTCAAAAACCCGGAATGCGGCATACCAGTTTTGTTGCAAACACTTCCAGTCTAATGTTCCAGCCACATTGGGTTCTACAAGAACAAAAGACGGGGGAAATCTGGCTAGAAATCTGGTATGCCGTGAGAAGGTAGCAAATCACCAGAGAGCATTCCATAGATGGAGAGAGCTTGATATGAGACTAAGGTTAAAGGCCACCATAGATGATAAGCATCAAGAGAAGATTGCATACCAGTTTTGTTGCAAACTCTTCCAGTCTAATGTTCCAGCCACACTGGGTTCTACAAGAACAAAAGAGGGGGAAATCTGGCTAGAAATCTGGTATGCCGTGAGAAGGTAGCAAATCACCAGAGAGCATTCCATAGATGGAAAGAGCTTGATATGAGACTAAGGTTAAAGGCCACCATAGATGATAAGCATCAAGAGAAGATTGCATCAGAGTCTCTTTACTGGCAAAATGTTCTGAAAAGGGTCATTGCCATTGTGAGAATGCTTGCTACCTAGAACCTAGCACTGTGTGGCACTTCAGCTCAGTTGTATATGCCAAACAATGGAAACCTAGTGAAAATGTCCCTGCATTGGTGACTATCAGAAAGCATTTTCTAGAATTTATTGTCATTGATGATACTACAGGAGCTTGTATGACAATGTGCTTCTTAATAAGCTGGAAGATACGGGAATTGCGATAGTTGACATGAGAGATCACAACTACGGCTACAATAATGGGGCCAACATGAGAGGAAAGAACAGAGGAGTTAAACCCTTGAGCTTTTTATTGTCCCATGCAGTTCTCATTCATTGAACTTGGTGGTCAGTGATGCACTGAGTACATAACTATAGTTTATAGGGGCAGAGTATCCTGAGAACCACAGCCACAATTTTCTAGAGACAAATGTGAAGGGATATATAAAATGAGAAGATCAAAGGAGAACACATTTCCTAATTTCAGAGAGAACTGCTAAATAACAGCACTTCAGGGTGTTATCATGGCTCCCCTAATCATAAAGGTTTGCAAATGGCCAGGCAGCTAGTATGTGGTGACCACGACTTATTACACTAATCGCTATTGTCTTACTATCCCTTGCATACACCCTCTGTCTGCTTGTTGTATCCGTCTGTTGTCATGTACTTCAATTGTTAAATCTTTGGGGCAGGCACTGTCTTTCCATTATATGTGTCTACAGTGCACATTGCCGCCCCATCCAGACTGCGACCTGCAGGCGCTAACACAATAACAAACAAATAAGCATAACTATATGGCCACATCTACATATCTTCTTCCTTGTTTCCCCCAGATCAACTTTTTTAACTGGTGAAGAAGTTGATTTTAGAGATAAACAGAGTGTAGTTGGACAGAGAACTCCCTGTGCTCCAAACAACTGTGGAGTTACAGGTTAGCTTGGCAGTCATCTCACCAGTTTTATATTAATCTAAATGACCATTTTAATACATTAATAAAATAGGATATGGAAACATTAATTTAACATAAATGCTTATCACTGAATGCAGCAACAAAAAAACAAAGAGGTAACCGCTCTGATTCAGTGAGGGATTACTGTATTGTCCTATGACATAGAACTCTAGAGAGGTCTGTGCTGCTGCTCAAAGCGAATGAGAAGAAAAATTGGGTCATACTATAATCATAAAGATGATAAAGAATTGCACAAAAGGGAGCTGCTGATAACCCTTATGTCATCCAGTATTTGGAAGGGTATTTTTCAAGTCTACATAGAAAAGGGACAAAGTGTGAGTGTCTTGGGGCCCTATCCAATGTCACTTGTATCAATGATAAGCACAACATAAAGTCATTTCTTGATCACCAGTTCAGGCGAAAAATTTATTTCTTTGTTGTTTTTCTTTCTTTCTTGTAAAGTTTCCTTGAGGAAAGTATACATTTACATTTTAAATAAATGTCTCCCACTTCTGCCAATAAATAACTCTATTACTTTCTTGCACAAGCGCTGTTGCCACTCTTCACTGACCTTTTGCTCCTCTTATTCTGCATATCGCTTTACATTATTATTCAATTTCTGATTTTCATTCCCAGCCATCAGTGTTCTGTGTAATTTTCCTTTCACTCTCAGCTTTTGCCTTTCTTATTATTGCACATGCTTTTTAATTCTTTAGTACTCACAATTGAAAATTTGTAATTGCAATGCAGCCCTCTCTTCTTTGCTTTTGCTTACATTTTATACTTCCACATTCATCTGCATTGTCCTTATTTTACTCTCTGTCTTTATTGCTTGATGAAATGCACAGCCCCTGAGAATACATTAACTCATCTAACCCATCTCCTTTTTCTATCTCTTCCCTCTCCTGATTTATTCCATTCAGTTTCACCTAACCCTTCTATCAGTCTTTTTTTAGACTGTGGTTTTCTGAAATTCAACATTCTTATTTTTCCCTTTTTAATCTCAGTTTAGTTCTAATTATAAATCTCAATTAGATTATAGTTCCTTCTGCTTAGGTGCTTTCTCACTGCTACAACTCTAACTAATTTCTTTTGTATTTAAAAAGTCACAATTTTTCTTTTTTGGCTCTGCTATGTAATAGCAGATCAGAGCCTTCATTATGCTATCAGCAGAGCCATTGTGTATTGTTAAGATGTGATATCCAAGGATGTTTTTATTCCACAGTCTCAGAAATGTATTCCATTACATATCTAAATCTAGATCTTGGCCCGTTCCAACTGCTTTGTCCTGTTTTAACAGGCTTGTGGGGGATTCCCTTGGCATATAGATTAAATGGTACACTGTGGTTGGTATGAACTATAAACAAAAGAAATTTTATTGTGGCACTAAGAAGCCTGTTAATTGATATGGTGCCCAGGATATTATATATATATAAAGCAGCGACAGCCCTTGAAGCTGTACAAGTCATGAGTAATGGTGTGCAAGATCAGGGTCTGAATAGACAGGCTTGTATGATAAAATGATTCATTAATTATATTAAACATATATTAGACCATAGTAAAAAAAAGTGAGAAACTTTTAAAGTTGGTATGTAACATGATTTCTCATTGCCCTATGTCCCACACTTTGAGCCTGATCCAAAGTCCAAATAAGTCAATGTAAACACTCCCATTGAGTTCAATGGACGTTGTATCAGACCCTCTATAACTATGTCTGCTGTAGACAGCACACTCCTCGGGCAAGGATCTATTGGGTTTAGTAAAGCCTTGTGCACTGCAATGGTGAGATGTAGATAATAAATAAAAGAAAAAGAGACGCCTTGCATTTGAGAGAGAGAGGGCTAAGCTGCAAAGAGTTGTGCCGGCTGAGGGGTTGAGACATGAGCTTTCAAGAGACAGGAAAAAAACAGACTGGGTTTCTGGAGATACAGAGAGTGAGAGTAGCCTCCGAGATCAGATAAGAAGAGCTTTACATCATGAAACTCAAGGTCTAAAAGCATAGTTAAGGAGCTCAACCTATTATTTTCTGTACTGCCAAAGGGAGTTGTGTGTCTTACTTTTCATGCTATGAGATGTAGAGGCTTGCACCTAGCACAATAGGTGGCTGGGTTTTTGGTTTTTTTTTAATAATTTCTAGTAGATAAAATTTGCATTTAAAAAATCCAGATTGGTTTGTTCCTTCTGTGGAATGTTTTAGAAAAGTTATAAAGTCATCGTAACTGCCCACCACACTCCAAACCTCTCTGGATTCTCCAGTTCCTTGTTACAAATTGTAATTATTAGCATAATCCCTTGAAGGCATTGAACTGTCTTCCCCTGAATCTGCAATCTTGTTTTATCAGTGAACTTTCCTCTGTTTTATTACGAAAAAGAGCCTTTGGCTACTTTCTAATTAGATGGAACCAGTTTGTGTAGTCTGGGCCGCACTCTATTGCCTGAAACTAAAAAGTATAGAGTTCAGTGGGAGGTGTAAAAAAAATAATAATAATAATAATAATAATCCAAAAACTAGCAGCTCTAACTTTCTTAACCTTCTTTTAAAACCTTGAATGGTAACTATGAATGATACTAATTTGAACAAAAACAAAAAATGGAACACCTAGACTCTTTCTCCCTTGGGGCACAATTTTTATCCTTTGCTTTTTGATATCTATCCTGTGATCGGTAAACGCTACAAATCTTCATCAAAATAACCCAGTGATAGTGTGTATTGTTTCTTGCCCTAAAATGTCAGCTTCCAGCATTTGGACATGGGGAGACATTTGAATTGGTATCTTTATCTTAATGGACAATTTTGTGGAGCATGCTGATGAAAACAATGTGGCTCCCTGGGAAGAGGGCTGTGAAAAATTGGAAGAGTTCTGTACTTCTGGTTTGCAGCTGCAAAATCAGTTGCTTATGCGGTATTACTTCAGTGTAAAGTTGCATTTCAGTCTTTAACATTGGTAAGTTACTGCATTTCTAAGTATTCTAAAGTATGGACAGCATTATCTGCTTTTTTGCTGCTTATAAAACACTTACAGCTAGAAAATCCCTGATAGACTGAAGTGAGGCATCTTTCAGCAGTTTGGAATCTCTTTCCAGTTCATTTTCACAAACTGAGTACCAAGTTGACTCCATTCCCAGGCTATAGAACGTAGTGATAGGTTTCAGTGTTACTCACATACCTGATCGTCATGAGGTATAGAACATGTATAATGGGGAAGGAGAGGGTTTTTTTTTTACTTCTCCTTGAAAAACGAAGCACACAACAAACAACATGATTTGAAGACACAATTATCAATGCTCAAAAATGTGTTACTGTCCCACCCTGGAAATTCTAGTCCAAGGGTCAGATCCTCAGCCAGCATAAACTGGTTTTGTTCTATGGAAAACAGTGCAGCTCTGCTGATTCACACTAGTCGAGGATCTAACTCAACACATTTTCACAGTGCTAGTACACAAATGCCCCTGAAAGTGGTCTAGGTTCAGAGTAATCTTTGGTCTGAGTGCTTTACATGCTGTCTCTTCTACCATGCTCATTCATAAGCTCCCACTGTTGGCTCTAGTAATGGATATCAGATAGCAGTGCTTATCAACAACCCGTCTGTAGACTAGTGCTGGTCTCTGAGATCTCCCTGACACAGTTTAGGAAGGCAGGAAGCTGGTCCCTGGTATCAACAAGATTGAGAGAAACTGTCATATCATAGGTTCAGATCATGCCCCAATGATCTATCTGTGCAGATCTCCCCTTGCCTGGGTGGCAAAGAGTCACTGTCTCCTAACTTCCTACCTTTGACCTGCACTTTGGGAGGGGGCCTGACAGTACATAGAAGAAAGCCCACTTCATGTCCCATCATCATTCAAAGGGAAAATCTGCTCAAAAGGTAATACAGGCGTATGGAACCCTTCCACACTCTGGAATCACCTCAAGAGGCTCCAGAACAGCTGGGAAATTGGAGGCTGTGGTGATGGAAGAGAGGGAAAGTTGCAGGAGGGGCAAGAGTTAATACAGAGCCACGAGATCTCTGTGAAGAGCCCTGTCATCTGGTAGACCCATCAGGGTCTACAAATCTATGATCCGAACATGCATGCATATTATGTGGGTAGTTAACCCCTGCTAGAATGACTGTGACAGGGACCTTTCTGAGTTTTCCTCCCTCCTGGTCTTGATGTATGGGCTCCTTTGATCCATAGCTAATTTTAAGTCACAGATTATATTTGATCACATTATTATACGCAGGAAGCCAACATGGCAGATCAAAGTCAAATTTTATATAAGATAACATGTTATTTGGTAAATGCTACCAGTTTAACATCAATGCCTTATATTTATCATGTTAATGAATAAATGTCTCACAAAAGTAATAATGGTCAAGCTTTGTGTCTAATGTAAATAGATGAAATTATTATAAACTGGGTACATAACCAGTTGAAAACAGTACTCATAACAAAGCTAAAGCAAGAAGGATGGGCCAACGGCTAGGGCAGTCATCTAGGATGTGGGAGACCTGAGTTCAGTCTTCTCCTCTTCAATGGATTTTTGTTTGCAGCCCCTCTGTGCTTTAGTTCCTCATCGGCAAAACGAGGACAGTAATACTCCCCTGCCTCACAGGGGTTGTGAGCATAAATATCTCCAAAAGATTATGAAGTGGTTTGAGTTCTATTGATGAAAAGCACTATATAAATGTGACATACTAGCATACAGTCCAGACTAATGAGTAGCTCTGTCACCCCTGCCCTGTAACTTGGGATGTCATTTACAATGCTTTCCTGCTATAGTCTCTGTCATAAGTAGATAGGTAAGGGTTAATTTTCTTTTACCTGTAAGGGGTGGACAGGGGGGAATCAAGCACCTGACCAGAGGACCAATCAGAGAACTGGATTTTTTTTTAAAGTCTGGGAGGGAAAGGAACTCGGGGTCTTTTGTTTCTCCCGGCTATGGATTGAAACAGCTTTTCTGCTAACTCCAATCTGTTTCCTTGACCTCCTCACTGGCCTCTCCCAACTCCCCTAAAGACCCCCCCCAAACTCAGCATATGAGTCTTAATCCGGTAAGAATATCTCCCCTCCCTTCCCCTCTCCTACAGCGTTCCAGCTCTGACAACCTGAGGGAATTGAAGCCAAGCTCTTTACAATCACAACATCCCTGTATTGAATTTCTTAATGCAGTGTTTAGTATATGTAAGTTCTTTCTTTTTTTTATATAAAGTTTTCTTTTAAAACTTGTGGAGTTTCTTTTCCTAGTGAGCAAAGGGAGAAAATTTCTGTGCCCGGAGCTCTGTCTACCTCTGTGTGACAGGCTAGGGGGGGAGCCCAGGCTCTGTGTTTACTTTCCTATTGTCCCAGGCGCGGGAACAAGCTACGGGGAAAAGTTACAGGAAAGAGGTAAGATTAGTTCTGTTTCCCTGTGTTGGAGGGCTGTCTCTTTGGAGAAGAGGAGGCAGGTTTCTCGGTATTGTGTGTGATTGTAAAGAGCTTGGCTTCAATTCCCTCAGGTTGTCAGAGCTGGAACGCTGTAGGAGAGGGGAAGGGAGGGGAGATATTCTTACCGGATTAAGACTCATATGCTGAGTTTGGGGGGGGTCTTTAGGGGAGTTGGGAGAGGCCAGTGAGGAGGTCAAGGAAACATTTGGGGAACCCGGGCTGATAGGAGCCAGAATCCTATCTGGTGGCAGCGAGATAAGATCCAAGCTGGTACAAGCTTGGGGGAATCATAGTAAGCACCCAGATTTTGGACGCTAAAGTCCAGATTTGGGACAGACGTTTACCAGTCTCCAACCTGGACTGCTCACAAATAGCCTCCAGCATGTAAGTCACTCCCAGCTACATCTCTGTGTGTGCTGCAGCCAGCAAGCCAAAGTTTGGCTCTTTCCAGCCTAAAAATCACTGCAGAGTGACCTCCAATGCACTCATACCCATACTGCCCAGCCCTTTCCTAGACAGTACAAATATAAGTCTGGTATTCCTTTAAGGGAATAATATGCATGCAACTTGTTACCTCAAGTAGAGTTATCCAGACACTTCAACTTGAACATGTTGGATTAGATAAAACAATAAAACAAGTTTATTAACTACAAATAGTTAGAATTTAAGTTAGTACAAGCAATGAGGCATAAAAGTCAGAAATGGTTACAAGAAAAATAAAGAAAATGCTTACTGATGCCTAACTTAACAAACATTAGATTCAAAGCAAAGGTTCTTAACAGATGCTTTTAGCAGTCTTACTGACCAAACTCTTTAGGTCAGGACCCCTCTCCCAGAATCCAGAAACTGCTTCCTTTGTCTCTTCATGTGCAGTGCATGCAGTGGGCAGGGAGCGAGGGCGGCCTGCTTTGGGGTGTTTGTCCCTCCTTTTTATAGTTTCAGTTCCCCTCTTGAAAGACATTTTTAGCTGAGAAACATGTGTCAAAGAGTCTATGTGGAAGGATACTTCCTGCTGGTTGTTTCTTCTATTTGAACTTCCTTTGTTTTTCCTTAATGCTTGATGACTCTTTACTGCTAACATGCATATTAAGCAGAGCACACATTCCTTTGTTTAGGACATACCTATTTGGGCAGAGCTGTGGGGTTTGTAACATGTATTAATAATACCACGCAGGGGAATCTTATAACTTCACATGCAATGTTGCCACACATATTTTACCAGGATAATACTGACCAGCAAAGGATGAGTTTTCAAATGATACCTTACACGGCATACTTTGTACAAAGATTATTACAATAGTGTGTAAGATCTGAATATAGGGGCATATTCCATCACAATAAGAAAGAGGCATTATTATCAGCAGTGGTCAGATTGAGGTGACATATCAAGTGAGATCACATAGGAATCTGTCCTGGGTATGATACTATTCCATATTTTTATTAACAACTTGGATGATGGAGTAGAGAGAGTCCGCTTATAACATTTGCTAATGACACCAAGCTGGCAGGGGTTGCAAGTATTCTGGCCCAATGATTAGAACTCAAAGTGATCTTGATAAATTGGAGAATTGGTCTAAAATCAATAAGATGAAATTCAATGAAGGCAAGTGCAAAATAATACACTTAGGAAGAAAAAGTCAAATACACAAATCCTGTAAGAAAAGATCTGGCAGTTACAGTGGATCACGAATTGAGAACCAGCCAGCTCTTGCAAATAAGGCAAGTGTCATTCTGGGATGTATTAACAGCAATTGTATGTAAGACATGGGAGTCAATTGTTCCACTCTACTTGGTGCTGGTGAGGCCTCAGCTAAATGCTTTGTCCATTTTGGGTGCCACACTTTAAGAAAGATGTGGACAAATTGGAGAGAGTCCAGAGGAGAGCAAGAAAAATGATAAAAGGTTTAAAAAACCTGAACTTTCAACTGAGGTTGAAAGAATTTGGCATGTTTATTCTAGAGACGAGAATACTGAGGGAGGACTGAACAGGCTTAAAATATGTAAAAGGACATTATAAAGATAGTGGTGACCAATGTTGTCCATCTCCACCAAGGGTAGGCTAAAAAGTAATTGGCTTAGTTTTCAACAAGACAGATTCAGGTTAGATATTAGAAAAAAAATGTTCTAACTGTAAAGATTCAACTGGAACAAGTTATTTAGGGAGGTAGTGAAATCCCTATCATTTGAGGTTTTTAGGAATAAGCTAGAGAAACATCTATCACGGATGGTCTAGGTTTACTTAGTCCTACCTCAATGCAGGAGGAAGAACTATGTGATTTCTTGAGGTCCCTGTTAGTCCTAGGTTTCTGTGATTTCTATGGCACATTTTTATCCAAGGATCTCAAGGCTCATGAACTAATATTAATATCTGAGGAGTATAACATTAGGTTTTACAATCTATATTCAGTGACGATTGCATTCAAGCGTGTGTGTCTTGAAATGCCATTACTGATCACTTGATCAGAAAAGAAAAAAGAATGGGTAAAAAGCTCATAATATGCCAATCAAAGGGACTTATCCTGGTCACATTATCAAGGCATTTATTTCACTAGAGGTCTCACCATGAAAGTTTCCATTTTAATACAATTTAGTTGTCCTTACTAAGTTCTTAAGTCTTCACATATAGATTTCTGGGGTACATGGCATTTTTTCCCCAATGCATAAACACTAGTATCTATTGTCACTGAGGTCGACTCTTCATAAATACTTTAAACTATTTTGCACTACAATAACCTTTCCTCAGGAAGGTCTGTGCTGAAACCAGCAAGAGACGTTAATCCATTTTAAATGGTGATAACCACACCCAAACTATTTATTCTAAGAGACCATTTGAAAAATACCCAAACATTCTACCCTACTAAAACTGTAATGGGAAGGGTCCATTTTTGGCATACCAATTTTTGTGTGTCTTACCTTAGTCTGTAGAAATACTCGAAGTCCTATTAGAGTGCCAGTAACTGTGTAAAAGAGGCTGTTTCCCCTCTATTTTGTAGGAATACCACTGATACCAGATTGCTTCCCATAAAAACTAACTTAAGTAAACTTATTTTACTGTCTGAAAATCTAATTATGGCAAAAGGTAATAAGAAAATGGACTTGATGTTTTATATCTGAGACAGGATTGTCCATAAGTAGCCAATAATTAACAAGTCTTTGTGTGAAACGTTTATGTAATCCACAAAAGGAGAGAATGGATCTTTGATCCCTGTTAGTGGCTTATCCTTTAATTCAAGCAACAGAAGCTCATGCTTTTGCCTCTGATGATTTTGGATTCAAACTCCACTGTCATCCCAAATGGGCTTTGTCACAAAAATGGCATTCAACATGGGTCTTGCACTCATTTAGTCCTCTTATGCTTCGGACAGGGTTGTCTTAATGAAGGAAGGCTGTAAGCTACATGAGATGAATCCTTCTCTAATTGTAGGTCTACATAAAAGATTTGAGTCTTCCACAGCTCCAAACAAGTGTATCTAGTGCTTTAATGCAAGTGGTAGAGATATGTCCTTTAAAATCTGAAGCTTCCATCCTCAAACCGCATGGTTAGCCTGAGTGTGGGTCAGTAATACTTACTAAACTGTTAAAATCTTTGTGTAAAAGGCAGAGGTTCTTTTTGCTTGTGCTGGGTGAGTGATAACTTTAACCCCCACAGTGGCAAGGGTTAGTGTGCCCTGGGGACTTTTAAGTATCATGGCTAACCCCAGCTTTCATATTAAAAAACTGCTTCCTATCCCTTTTCATTGTGGAGACATTTCAAATATAAATGAATTACAAGGGTTGAAAGCTTTTCAGTCCCCTCAAAATGACCCCCCTGTAGATTCCAACTGTTTACTCATGTTGGTCAACTCTGGTTAGCAAATATAAACACATACCCAAAAGCCTATATCCTGAACATATTGTGACAAAGTTCCTCCTCTACCTTGGTGGGTCCTGCGCTTATTGGCGGATTTGCTCACCTCAGTGATCTTCCCCTCTGGTGGAACCCATAGTCTGGGTCAGCTCCTCCTGTGTCTGATCAGGAGTTGCAAAGTTTGGGGGGAACCCAGGCCTGCCCTCTACTCTGGGTTCCAGCCCAGGGCCCTGTGGATTGCAGCTGTCTATAGTGCCTCCTGTAACAGCTGCATGACAGCTACAACTTCCTGGGCTACTTCCCCATGGCCTCCTCCAAACACCTTCTTTATC
>NC_133773.1:113493107-113585045 GCF_003597395.2 Chelonoidis abingdonii | reverse complement strand
GTGAGCTCCTTTTTAAACCCAGGTGCCCTGATTAGCCTGCCTTGATTGGCTGCAGGTGTTCTAATCAATGTAGCTATCTCCACTGCCTTCTAGAAAGATCTTAATTGGCCCCAGGTGCCTTGATTAACCTGGAGCAACTGCCATTTGGTTACCACAGTCCTAGGGATTTGTTTAGCCTGGGGCTAACATACCTGTTCCTCAGTACTTTACTGTAGCCATCTGGCCTTGCCCCATCACAATATATAGACCTCATTTAATGCATAAAACATAATAATGGGAATTCTCTATAGGAACCCTAAGAATTCTGTAGCATTCACACACTTTTCACTTGTCTTTTTTCGGGTACAAACTGTACTGTTGGTGTCAATGGAGTTTCTGTAGATAGAACAAAGAGTGTATGTCGTCCTGAATTAACAACTGCAAAGATTTTTTTAGACTTTGTGTTTTGGAATGATGGAGAATTATACTGGTTAGTCATGTAGCTATACTCACTGTAAAGCAGAACAGTCATGAACTTGGTTTTTCATCTTAATTTTGTTTTATATTTCATTGAATGCAGTTATGAATACACAATGGGTCAAATTCTCAACTCGTGAATAGGCACAGCTCAACAAAGGTCAATGGCACTCCACTTACGCAACTAAGTATTTTATAAAACTCCATGTAATAATAATTCTCAGCATTTTTAGCATCTTTCATCTGAGAATCTTAATGAACTTTACAAAAGATTGATAAATATAACTATCCTTATTTAACAGATGAGGAGACAGCCACAGAGACGTTAAGGTAGCGATCCTGCAAATACATACACACCACATGCTTGATTCTACTTGAGTAGTTCTATTTAAATCACTTAGACTAGTCACATGGGTGAAGACAAGCACATGCATAAGTGTTTGTTTGCAGGATCAGAGTCTCAGTGACTTGTCCAAGGTTATATAGCAACCCCATCACAAAAATGGAACCACAAATAGGTCTCTGGCACAATCTAGGTTCCTTGCTCTACTCTCTAGACATACTGCCTTCTATTATATGAATATGCAGAGTAAACAAAACAGTTGTTTTCCATTTTCAGAAAACATGTAAATGGCTTTATTTAAATTTCTTTGGGGCTGAAACACAAAGAAAAAGTGAGACTTGGATTTTTTTAATGCAAATTTTTTTTGTAATCTGAAATCTATTTTAGGTTAAATAAATGAAAAAAAGGCATTACTGACGCTTCTTTTTCCATTCCTTACAGCACAAAAAGCATGTTCTCTAAAATGGAAACTTGCAGGCTGTTTTGTTAATATTTTTCCTTTAAAGGATGATTTTTTTAACATTTGCATTTTGACTATTGCACATAAGAATTAACTTGATCCTAATGCTTTTATGTCTTAATATTTTAATGGGTCCATACTGTGAATTGGCATGATATCATAGATCATTAAGATCTATCAGGTATTTAATGTGTGGTTCTAAACTGCCTAAATTCTATTATAAAGACTTCTCTCAACTAAAATCCCCCAAAGGGAATTAAACCATTAGAACTACATTAAAGTAACAGCAATGATCTGACTTACTGTAGATCGACAAAAGCAGGAACTTTTAAAATATGTCTTAAGTGTTATAGTGCATGTGATGTGGAGACTGCTGTGAGTCTTCTACAATACAAACAATGGAACTAGACGGATAGAGAGCAAAAGTTCATCCTTAAATCAAAATTACCTTTTTCTGGGGACCAAATCAGATCTTTTAATGTTATTTACTCTTTCATTACATTATCCATTGAAATAAACAGATCATTAGACTGTGCCTGATGCACAATTCCAAACATGCACGCCTGATTCTTATTTACATTAATCCCACTTTATACCACCCTGGGCTTAATATAGTGTAAAGTGGCCTTAATGTGGGAGTAAGTTAGCCCAAGGCAACTGAGACAGTGTGAATAAGAATCAGGTCCACATTACTGTCTACAGTCAATCATACTCATGTCATTTAATTCTGTATTTGCCCAGAAGAATCCCAAACCTGCAAACACTGATGCAGTCCCGTAACTTCAGGTCAGTGGAACAGTTTATGTGCATAAAATTCCTTTGCAGGATTGAGCCCTAAAGCATGTGTTGATAGATATAAAAATACCCAATTTAAATCATGTTTCTTGATTGGTTTTGGTCTAGTTTTGCACAGATATAGCCCCAGTCTAGCAACGCTAGCATTAAAATTAGAGACAGGTCTGGACCATAGAGTTCAGATCTGATCCCCAAATGTTTGAAGGGTCTTAGATCAGTTTGATTTTACATAGGCTTCAGCAGGGAAGTTGGGATCCATTTCTAAACATTTGGGTGGAGTTGTATCCAAATGTTCCATTTTGGACCAGCCTGTATTTGGAAAGTTCAGGCCAGATCCTGAATTGGTGTAAATCAGACTGGTGACATTGATTTCAGTGAAAGTATGCCTAATTACACAGCTGAGGAATTGGATCATTATTTCTAATTAGAAAAATAATGAGCAACAACACATTTATTATCATCTCTGCATACAGATTTATTTTTAGTTTTCTTCTTAAGGCAAAATTCCAGTGTCCTTTATTTATTACTTGGCGGCTGAAATCTGGTGGTGCAAAATGAATGATAGCTACATTGCACTTAGAAAAAAATGCTGTAACAAATCTTGTCAGCAGATAATTCATCATATGTACTGTAACTGTGCTACTGAAAACACAGGTATATTAAGTGGAATCTGGTATGTATGCAAATATACAATTAAAAACAAATAAGACTTTAGTGCAATATGCATAAATAGTATATGGTCTATTATAAATGGAAATGCACATGTGGTTATCATAAAAAACAAAAACAAACAAAAAACAAAACACTTCAAAGCCAAGGTACCTTGGCATCTCCTTATTGTATAAGAAACTACTGTATTATTGGCATTAGCTGGGATGTAAAAAAAGTTTTTAATAGAATTCATCCTGGATTTTTAAGCGTATGGAGGTTATGTATTTATTTCAGTACTCTATAGAAAACTATAATTGTACATAGCTGTTTACGTAAGCATGAGCTCCATTTGTTTTGTGATGAGGCTGGAAGGAAAGTTATGATGCTTCCAAGGGTATGTCTACACTACGGGATTACTCCAATTTTACAGAAATCGATTTTTGGAAACAGATTGTATAAAGTTGAGTGCATGCGGCCACATTAAGCACATTAATTCGGCGGTGTACGTCAATAGTACCAAGGCGAGCGTCCACTTCCAGAGCATTGCACTGTGGGTAGCTATCCTATAATTCCTGCAATCTCCCTCGCCCTTTGGAATTCTGGGTTGAGATCCCAATGCCTGATGGGGCAAAAAACATTGTTGTGGGTGGTTCTGGGTACATGTCGTCAGGCTCCCTGCCTTCCTCCCTCTGTGAAAGCAACAGAAGACAACTGTTTTGCGACTTTTTTCCTGGGTTCTCTGTGGGGACGTCATACCATGGCAAGCATGGAGCCCGTCCAGCTCAACGCAGCAGCCATGAACACTGTAAACACCTCGCGCATGATCATGCAGTTTATGCTGAACCAGAAAAACTGCAAAACCAGGCGAGGAGGAGGTGGCAGCACAGCGACGAGAGTGGTGAGGACATGGACACAGAATTCTCTCAAACCGCGGGGCCCCGTGCTTTGGAGATCATGGTGTTAATGGGGAAGATTCATGCCGTAGAATGCGGATTCTGGGCCCGGGAAACAAGCACAGAGTGGTAGGACCGCATAGTGTTGCAGGTGTGAGACGATTCCCAGTGGCTGCGAAACTTTCATATATGTAGGGCCACTTTCATGGATCTTTGTGTCTTGCTTTCTCCTGACCTGAAGCGCAAAGACACCAAAATAAGAGCAGCTCTCACAGTTGAGAAGTGAGTGGTGATAGCCCTGTGAAAGCTTGCAATACCAGAGAGCTACCGGTCAGTTGGGAATCAATTTGGAGTGGGCAAATCTACTGTGGGGGCTGCTGTGATGCAAGTAGTCAAAGCAATCACTGAGCTGCTGCTACCAAAGATAGTGAATCTGGGAAATGTGCAGATCATATTGGATAGCTTTGCTGCAATGGGGTTCCCTAACTGTGGTGGGGTGATAGATGGAACCCATATCCCTATCTTGGCACTGGCCCACCAGGGCAGCCAGTACATAAACCGCAAGGGGTACTTTTCAATGGTGCTGCAAGCACCGGTGATCACAAGGGACGTTTCACCAACAGCAATGCGGGATGGCCGGGAAGGGTTCATGACGCTCGAGTCTTCAGGAACACTAATCTGTTTAAACAGCTGGAGCAAGGGATTTACTTCTCAGACCAGAAAATAACCATTGGGGATGTTGAAATGCCTATAGCTATCCTTGGGGACCCAGCCTATCTCTTAATGCCATGGTTCGTGAAGCCATACACAGGCAGCCTGGACAGTAGTCAGGAGCTGTTCAACTATAGGCTGAGCAAGTGCTGAATGGTGGTAGAATGTGCATTTGGACATTTAAAGGGTTGCTTGTGCACTTTACTGACTCGCTCAGACCTCAGCCAAACCAATATTCCCATTGTTATTGCTGCTTGCTGTGTGCTCCACAATCTCTGTGAGAGTAAGGGGGAGACATTTATGGCGGGGTGGGAGGTTGAAGCAAATTGCCTGGCCGCTGATTACGCACAGCGAGAAACCAGGGCGATTAGAAGAGCACACCAGGAAGCGCTGCACATCCGAGAAGCTTTGAAAACCACTTTCAGGACTGGCCAGGCTACAGTGTGACAATTCTGTTTTTCTCCTTGATGAAAACCTGCACCCTTGATTGACTCATTCCCTGTAAGCCACCCACCCTCCCCCCTCCGATCACAGCTTGCTTTCAAAGGAAATAAAGTCACTATTGTTTAAAAAACATGCATTCTTTATTAATTGATTATAAAAATAGGGAGAGAACTGAGAAGGTGGTGTGGGAGGAGGGAAGGAAGGAAAAGGCCACTTCAAAACTTCTTGAATGACAGCCTTTTGCTTGGGCTGTCCACAGGGGTGGAGTGGCAGGGTGCACGGAGCCTCCCCCATTCCCCCCATGTTCTTGGGCATCTGGGTGAGGAGGCTATGGAACATGGGGACGGAGGACGGCAGTTATACAGGGGCTGCAGCGGTACTCTGTGATCCTGCTGCCATTCCGGAAGTTCCACCAGACGCCAGAGCATGTCTGTTTGATCTCACAGTAGCTGTAGCGTTGCATCCTGCGTCCTCTGATCTTCCTGCCACCACCTCTCATCTCGTGCATCCCTCCTGTCCTCACGTTTGTTCCTTCTGTCCTGATGTTCATCCCTCCTGTCCTCACGTTTGTTGGCCACTTTCCTGTACTGTGATACTGTGTCCTTCCACTCATTCAAATGAGCTCTTTCACTGTGAGTCGATTGCCTGATTTCAGAGAACATTTCATCTCGCATGCTTTTTTTTCGCTGCCTTATCTGAGATAACCTTCAGGACAGAGAAGAAAGGCTTGAAAAATTTGCAGCTTTGGGAGGGAAAAAAGGGAGATAAGTATTTAAAAAGATACATTTTACAGAACAATTTGTGTACTCTTTCACGGTGAACAACACTATTCACGTTACATAGCACATGTGATTTTGGTACAAGGTCGCGTTTTGCATCTTAATATTGAGTGCCTGCAGCTTTGGTGTTAGAGATCACAGACGCAGGGTTGGGCAACAGAATTCAGCTTGCATGTGGCCATGGTAAGCCATTGTCTTTTGGCTTCTGCAGCTTTCATAAAAGCAGTGCCTTCCTTTCCCATACCTGCGGTTTTCGTGTTAACATGCAGCAACAGAAACCAAACTAAACCCCCACCCTCCAATTCTCTGGGATGATCACTTTACCCTCCCACTCCTGCAAAGCTGGTATCAGGGAAGATCCCTGCAAGCCAAATGCAAACAGCTCAGCCCAATGCGCCCCCCCCCCCCCCCCCCGCTTGGCTAACTGCAGGGAGGATTTCTTTTCAGGCACAGGCAAACAGCCCTGTAGGAACGGCCACCTCTGTCCCCTTAATTAAAATTCCTGTATTGCAACCAGGTTACCATGAACGATATCACTCTCCTGAGGATAACACAGCAAGATAAAGAACTGATGTTGCTGGAATGCCAGCAAAGACCAGGACCACACGCTGCCATGCTTTGTCATGCAATGATACCAGATTACTTGCTACTAGCATGGCGCGGTAAAGTGTTCCATCATGGAGGACGGAATAAGGCTGCCCTGCCCAGAAACCTTCTGCAAAGGCTTTTGGAGTACCTCCAGGATAGCTTCATGGAGATGTTCCTGGAGGATTTCTGCTCCATCCCCAGACATGTTAACAGACTTTTCCAGTAGCTGTACTGGCAGCGAATGCATCCCAAGTCCTCAGGGCAAATTAATAATTTAAAAAGTTTGCTTTTAAACCATGTTTTATATTTACAAAGGTACACTCACCAGAGATCCCTTCCATGGCTTCATTGTCTGGGATACTGCCTTGGGAGGGTTGGGAGGCTACTTCAGTCAGGCTGAGAAAAAGATCCTTGCTGTTGGGGAGAACGGTGTGCTGTGTGCTCTCTGCAAGCTCGTCCACGTCATCATCATCATCTTCCCCATCCGCAAGATCCTCAGGCATGGCTGAGAGCATCCCCTCCTCGGAATCCACGATCAGGGGTGGGGTAGTGGTGGTGGCCCTCTCTAGAATTGCCTGCAGCTCAGCGTAGAAGCAGCATGTTGGTGGCTCTGCACCAGACCGTCCATTTGCTTCTTTGGTTTTCTGGTACGCTTTCCTGAGCTCCTTAACTTTCACGGGGCACTGTAATGAGTCCCTATTGTGTCCTCTCTCCATCATGCCCTTGGAGACTTTTTCAAATGTTTTGGCATTCCGTTTTTTGGAACGTAGTTTTGCTAGCACAGAATCCTCTCCCCATACAGCGATCAGATCAAGTATCTCCCGTACAGTCCATGCTGGAGCTCTTTTTTGATTCTCAGACTGCATGGTTACCAGTGCTGATGAGCTCTGCATGGTCATCTGTGCTGATCAGCTCTCCAAGCTGGGCAAACAGGAAATGAAACTCAAAAGTTTGCAGGGCTTTTCCTGTCTACCTGGCCAGTGCATCTGAGTTCAGACTGCTGTCCAGAGCGGTCACAATGGTGCACTGTGGGATAGCTCCTGGAGGCCAATACCATCTAACTGCATCCACACTAACCCTAATTTGCACTGGCAATGTTGATTTCAGTGCTACTCTCCTCATCGGGGAGGAGTATAGAAATCGATTTTAAGAGCCCTTTATGTCAAGTAAATGGCTTCGTTGTGTGGATGGATGCAGGCTTAATTTGATTTAGCGCTGCGAAATTTGACCTTAGCGTAGTGTAGACCAGGCCCAAGCCTTGGACAACTTTTCACAAAAGGGTAGCTAACCTCATCTCCCATTTTATCCTTTTGCCCTCTAAAATGACTTTTGAAAAGAAAAATGTGGTCTTATAAACTGAACATAGGACAGGGCATCAGAAGCTCCTGGATGCTACTCCTTTCTCTAGCACTGACACTCTCTGGCCTTGAGCAAATCATTTAGCCCCTTTGCCGTCTTTTTTTTAATCTGTAAAATGAAGTTATGGAGCCACCTCAAAGGGTACACTGATTAATGTTTATATTGCATATCTCTTTGTGAGAACATGCTATTTTTATGGAAAGAGTCATGAAAGTTAATAAAGAGAAAATCTAGATCACTAAATTGATTTTTTTCTTTGTTTTAGGGGCCGTTTAGTGGCAGGACAGCTGAAAGAAAATATCAGAGTTGTTAATACTGCCAACTAAATTAAAATCTCCTTCGTTCAAGTGGTAGGATTACTTCTCTTTGATTCAAGGGTCCAGGTATCAGTAGAAAGATATTACACTTGTTTCAGAATCTGTTACAATACCCATCTGTATAGACAGATACATGAGTGTCTGATTCTTCTCTATGAGCATTAAACCTCTGTAAATCCACTAAAATAGTTTTGAAGTCAGTGGAGTTACAGAAGAGTAATTGGCTCTTAATCTACACCACTGTGAGAAGAGAATCAACCTGCAGCACTCTCTTCTTAGAATCTAATTCATCTCAGACATGCTCTTTTAGAATCACCTCCTTTGTAATGGATCATTGATCATATTTTTCTACCTTCTTTAGTAACTTTGCAACTTTTTCAATATTGATTACTATACAATAGCCTTCTCTATAGAGCTCTGACATACGTGACTAAATCCATCCACCAATGGTACCTTTGAAAGGCACTTCTGAATGATAACAAAGAGTCTATCACTTGGTTGAATTATTATTTATTATTTCTTTTGCAGTAGCAGTACAGAACCCTGATCAGGGTACTGCACAAACACATAACACAAAGACTGTCCCTGTACCAAAAATGCTAAGCACCTCCCTCATATTCTAAGAGTTGACTGTTGTTACTTTCATGCAGATAGATGTCGAGTACCTTGTATATAGACTGTGAATGCAAACTCTTGTCACTGTTTTATTGTGTGTGTGTGTGTGTGTGTGTGTGTGTGTTCAGAGGTGAAAAGAGTGGTTCAGAGTAAGGTGAAGGATCTGTGGACACATGAGCCAAGAGTGGTTTGAAGATTATTTTTTTCACAAATGTTATTGAGAATAAATGGTTACATATAAGCACAAACACAAGAGGATTTTAACACATTGGAACCTTTTTTTTATTTTGGTCACCATTCAGCCTGTCATGAATTGGACAACAGATGATAGAAAAATATGCTACAGGATCATCCTTTTGTACATCTCTCCTAAAATGTCTAGGTGTATTGAAAGATATGAAAGTTCCTGTTCCATTGTGCTCAAAAGTTCCAAAATGGCACAGATCAGAGAAAGCTTGTGTATAACTACCGCTCTTGTGAACAAAAAATCTTCCATGTCTGTTAGCAGAAATGGAGGAGGGGTGGGGGCAGGAGAAGTATGGAAAAAAAATAATTATTCTGTTTCTCTCTCCATTTTCTCTTCTGTCCTGCCCAATTACCACTATGAGTGTCATGATTTCCCTGTTTCTTTTGGTGATGAGATGAAGTGGTGCACCATTAGGGGCTAGTAGATACATTCATAGATTCCAAGGCCAGAAGAGACCATTGTGATTATCTAGTTTGACATCCTGTATAATACAGGCCATAGAACTTCCCCAGAATAATGTCCAGAGCACATCTTTTAGAAAAACATCCAATCTTGATTGAAAAATTGTCAGTGATGGAGAATCTAACATAAACTTGTGTAAATTATTCCAGTGATTAATTACTCTCTCTGTTAAAAATGTGTGTCTTATTTCCACTCTGTATTGATCTAGTTTCAATGCCCGGCCATTGGATCATGTTATACCTTTCTCTGCTAGATTGAAGAGCCCATTATTAAGTATTTGTTCCCCATATTGCTACTTTTAAACTGTTATCAATTCCTCCCCTTAACTTTTCTTTGAGGTAAGTAGATTGGTCTCCTTCAGTCCACTGAGAAAGGAGAAGAGCATATTTGGATATAGACCAAAGTCCACAGGTAAGTCAAGAACGTGGAGACCTGGGAGAGGGTTGGGAATTTTGGGGGTGCAAGGGCTGTCATAGCCAGGGTAAAGGAGAGACCAGACAGAACTGGGGAGGAGGGAAATCAAATCAGTATCTTAGAGGTCTGTATACTAATGCAAGAAGTATGGGGAGTAATCAGGAAGAACTCGAAATGATAGCAAATAAACACAATTATGACATAGTTGGCATTACAGAGACCTGGTGGGATAATATGCATGATTGGAATATTGGTATAGAAGAGTACAGCTTATTCATGAAGGACAGGCAGGGAAAAAGGGGATCAGGTGTTGCCTTATATATTAAAAATGTACACACTTGGACTGAGATTGAGATGAAAATAGAAGACATATATGTTGAAAGTTTCTGGGTAAGGATAAAAGGGGTAAAAAAACGAGGGTGATGTCATGGTAAGGGGTCTACAGACCACCTAACTAGGAAGAAGAGGTGAATGAGGCTATTTTTAAACAATTAACAAAATCATCCAAAGTACAGGACTTGGTGGTGATGGGATACTTCAGCTACCCAGACATTTGTTGGGAAAATAACACAGCAGGGCACAGATTATCCAATAAGTTCTTGAAATGTATTGGACACAATTTTTTATTTCAGAAGGTGGAGAAAGCTACTAGGCGAGAGGCTGTCCTAGATTTGATTTTGACAAATAGGGAGGGACTGGTTGAGAATTTGAAAATGGAAGGCAGCCTGTGTGAAAGTGGAGTAAATGGTGTGAAGTAAATAGGGTGAAATTCTACAAGGACAAATGCAAAGTACTCCATTTAGAAAGGAACAATCAGTTGTACACATACAAAATGGGAAATGACTGCGTAGGAAGGAGTACTGTGGAAAGGGATGAGTGGACCACAAGCTAAATATGAGTCAACACAAATGGTCCAAATATGAGTGGACCACAAGCTAAATATGAGTCAACAGTGTAGTGCTGTTGAAAAAAAAGTGAACATGCTTCTGGGATGTATTAGCAGGAGTGTTGTAAGCAAGAAACGAGAAGTAATTCTTTTGCTCTACTCTGCACTGATTAAGCCTCAACTGGAGTATTGTGTCCAGTTCTGGGCACCACATTTCAGGAAGGATGTGGACAAACTGGAGAAAGTCCAGAGAAGAGCAACAAAAATGATTAAAGATCTAGAAGATTGAATAAATTGGGTTTGTTATACTGGAAAATAGAAGATTGAGAGGGAACATACTAAAAGTTTTCAAGTACATAAAAGGTTTTTACAATGAGGAGGAAGAAAAAATTGTTTTTCACAACCTCTGAGGATAGAGCAAGAAGCAATGGGCTTAAATTGCAGCAAGGGCAGTTTAGGTTGGACATTAGGAAAAGCTTCCTAACTATCAGAGTGGTTAAGCACTGGAATAAATTGCCTAGGGAGGTTGTGGAATCTCCATCATTGCGGATTTTTAAGAGCAGGTTAGACAAACACCTGTCAGGAATGGTCTAGATAAAACTTAGTCCTGCCATGAGTGCAGGGCACTGGACTAGATGACCTCTCTAGGTCCCTTCTAGTTCTATGATTCTAATGCTTTAATCTTTCTCATGTCTCTTCTCTGAACCGTCTCCATTTTATCAACATCTTCTTGAACTCTGAACATCAGACCTGGACATGATATTCCAGCAGTCACACCAGTGCCAAATACAGAGGCAAAATAACATCTGTGCTTCTACTTGAGATTCTCCTGTTCATGCATCCAAGAATTGCATTAAACATGTTGACACATTTGTCACACTGGGGGCTCGTGTTCAGCTGATTATCCACCACGATACAGAAATCTTTTTCAGAGTCACTGCTTCCCAGGATAGAGTTCCCCATCCTGCAAGTATGTCCTATATTCTTTGTTCCTAGATGCATACGTTTATGTTTAGTCATATTAAAATACTGATTTGCTTGTGCCATTTTACCAAGCAATTCAGATTGCTTTGTATCAGTGATCTTCTTCTTCATTATTTATCACTCGAGCAATATTTTGGGTCATCTGCAAACTTTATCAGTGGTGATTTTCTTCAACATCATTAATAAAAATGTTAAATAGCATAGGGCTAAAAACCGATCCCTGGAAGATGCCAGTAGAAACACATCTGCTCAGTGATGACTCCCCATTTACAATTACATTTTGAAATCTGTCAGATAATTGTAGTGTTTATGGAGAATTCATTCCATGATCCATTCTGGGTAGATGCCAGCCAGGACCGGCGCCAGGGTTTCTGGCGCCCTAGGCGCCAGTTCCTTTAATATTCTTGGATGAAGATTAACTGGGCCCCCCGATTTAATCCCATTAAACTGTCTGAGTTTGGCTTCTACCTTGGATTTGGTAATATCTACCTCCATATCCTCATTCCCATTTGTCATCCTACCATTATCCCTAAGCTCCTCATTAGCCTCATTAAAGACTGATGTAAAGTATTTGTTTAGATATTGGGCCATGCCTAGGTTATCCTTAATCTCCATTCCATTCTCAGTGTTTAGCAGTCTCATTTCTTCTTTCTTTGTTTTCTTCTGATTTATATGGCTATAGAACCTTTTACTATTGGTTTTAATTCCCTTTGCAAGGTCCAATTCTAGATGGCTTTTGGCCTTCCTCACTTTATGTTCTGGCCTCAATAAGGTAGCTTTCCTTGCTAATCCCTCCCATCTTCCACTCCTTGTAGGCTTTCTGCTTTTTCTTAATCACCTCTCTGGGATGCTTACTCTTCCAGCTTGGTCTACAAGTCTTACCTATGATCTTCCCCCCTCTCTTGGGATGCAGGCTTCTGATAGTTTCTGCAACTTTGACTTGAAGTAATTCCAGGCCTCCTCCACCTTTAAATCCATGAGTTCTTCAGCCCAATCCACTTCCCTAACTAATTTCCTTAATTCCTTAAAGTTAACCCTTTTGAAATAAAAAACCCTAGTCCCAGATCTATGTTTGTTTATCCTTCCATCCAGTTCGAACTGAATTAGCTCATGATCACTCGAACCAACCATTTCTTCTATGAGGTCCTCACTACTCACTCCTCCATGAATCTCCTCTGCCAACATCCTCCTGGATGGAAGTTAGCATGTATTTTGGGGATGTCCCTAATGGAAAACGTTTACTGGTTGTAATAGCTGACTATTCTTATTATCCAGAAGTTGAAATGATCAGCACTGCTTCTGCCAATGCTGTTATACCCAAACCAGATCAGATTTTGTCAGTGTATGGCATAACTGCTGTTATTAATACTGACAATGGTCCTTTCAAGGCTCTCAATTTGCAGAGTATCTTGGTTTCAGACTTTATAAACTTACTCTGCACTGGCCATATAACAATGGAGAAGTTGAAGTTTTATTTGAATACTGAAGAAAGCAGCACAAATTGTTTCAGTTGATGGTTTGGACGTACAATAGGAGATATTATTTTCCTCTGTAGTTTTCAAACCACGCCCAACTATTCAACTGGCATGGCACCAACTATTGTGGTTGGCAGCCAGCTAAGAACAAAATTACCATGAGATAAGAGCAGATGATGATCCTCTGTGCCAACATGACAATGACGTGAAGCTCATCATGAAAAAAATATGCCAGATAGTGCAGATGGGCCAAGACCATGTCTTTCAATGTGGGAGATGTAGTTCTTGTCAGAAACTTTCAAACTCTCAATGTCCTTTTATCCTGAGACTTACAAGATCACAGTGGTCAAAGGCGTGATGGTCATTGCTCTGAGAGGATCCCATAAAGTCACATGAAATGATTCTCACATTAAAACACTTCATAGCACTTAATATGTCCCCACTCCTCAGGAAGATGATGACAACATTACAGAGACTGAGACCCCTGTGCCCTCTCCAATGCACGTGAATGAATCAACCTCCTCTGCTCCAGACATGAAAAGTCAGTTACTCAAAAAGAATGTCTTTTTTGCGTTATTATAGGTAATTCTACCATTTCCGTCTAGTAATGGACCAATACCATTGTTAGTATTGTTTTTGTTCCTAATATACTTTTAAAAACTCTTTTTTTATTGTCCTTAACTGTACTGGCCATAGACTTCTCCTTGTTCCCCTTTGCTTCCCTTATTGCTTTTCTACAGTTCCTAGCTTCTGATATTTATATATAAATTCCCCTCTCACCCCTATGGGTGGTATATGTCTTCCTCAACCTCGGGTCCTCTACCAGAGGCCTGGGAGTTTGAGGGTTCTGCGCAGTATCTTAGCTGTTCCTAGCACTGCACTCTTCTGGACAGAGAGCTCTGATGTTGTTCCTGGGATCTGTTGGAGCCACTCACCCAGCTTAGGAGTCACAGCCCCGAGGGCTCCTACCACCACTGGGACCACTTTGGCCTTCACTTTCCACATCCTCTCTAGTTCCTCTTTCAGGCCCTGGTACTTCTCCAGCTTCTCATATTCCTTCTTCCTGATGTTGCTGTCACTTGGCACTGCTATATCTATCACCACCGCTGTCTTCTGCTCCTTGTCTATTACCACGAGTTCTGGTTGATTGGCCAGTACCTGCCTGTCCGTCTGGATCTGGAAGTCCCACAGAATCTTAGCCCTGCTATTCTCCACAACCTTCTGTGGAATCTCCCATCTGGTCTTGGGAGGGTCTAGCCCATACGCTGTGCAGATGTTCCTGTACACAATGCCAGCCACTTGGTTGTGCCGTTCAGTGTATGCTGTTCCTGCCTGCATCTTACATCCTGCCACTATGTGTTGGACTGTCTCTGAGGCCTCTCTGCACAGTCTGCACCTTGGGTCCTCTCTAGTGTGGTAGACCCCTGCTTCAATGGATCTGGTGCTCAGTGCCTGTTCCTGTGCTGCTATGATCAGTGCCTCAGTGCTGTCTTTTAGTCCAGCCCTTTCCAGCCACTGGTAGGATTTCCCAATGTCAGCCACCTCAGCTATCTGTCGATGGTACATCCCATGCAGGGTCTTGTCTTGCCATGGCACTTCTTCTGCTTGGTCTTCCTCCCATGTCTGCTGCTGCCTCAGGCATTCTCTCAGCAGCTCATCTTTGGGGGCCATCTTACTGATGTACTCCTGGATGTTCCGGGTTTCATCCAGGACAGTGGCTTTGACGCTCACCAAGCCCCGCCCGCCTTCTTTCCGGCTGGTATACAGTCTCTGGGTGTTGGACTTGGGGTGGAAACCTCCGTGCATTGTGAGGAGCTTCCGGGTTTTCACATCGGCAGCCTCCATGTCCTCCTTTGGCCAGCTCACTATACCGGCAGGGTATCTGATGACCGTCAGGGCGTATCTGTTGATGGCATGGATCTTGTTCTTCCCACTGAGCTGGCTCTTCAGGACCTGTCTTATCCTTTGGTGATACTTGGATGTTGCTGTCTTCCTTGCCTCCTCATCGTGGTTTCCATGTGACTGTGGGACGCCAAGGTACTTGTAGCTGGTCTGTATGTCTGCTATGTGGCCCGCTGGTAGTTCCACCCCATCAGTCTTGACTACCTTCCCTCTCTTCACTACCATCCGGCCACACTTCTCCAGTCCGAATGACATCCCGATATCCTCACTGTAGATCCGCGTCAGGTGGATTAGCGAGTCGATGTCTCGTTCATTCTTAGCATACAGCTTGATGTCATCCATGTAGAGGAGGTGGCTGATGGTAGTTCCACTCCTGAACCTGTACCCGTATCCAGTCCTTGTGATTATCTGGCTGAGGGGGTTTAAGCCTATGCAGAACAGCAGCGGGGACATTGCATCACCTTGGTATATGCCGCACTTGATGGCCACTTGTGCAAGCTGCCTTGAGTTGACTTCTAGTGTTGTCTTCCATAGTCCCATTGAGTTCTTGAGGAAGGTCCTTAGTGTCCTGTTGACTTTGTATAGCGCCAGACATTCACAGATCCACGTGTGCGGCATTGAGTCGTAGGCTTTCCTGTAGTCAATCCAGGCTGTGCTCAGATTGGTCTGTCTAGACCTTGAGTCTTGGGCGACTGCTCTATCTATGAGCAACTGGTGTTTTGAGCCTCTGGTGTTGTTCCCAATGCCCTTCTGAGCTGTGCTCATGTACTGGCCCATGTGGTCCTGTAGCTTGGCAGCTATGATGCCTGATAGGACTTTCCATTTTGTGGGGAGGCAGGTTATTGGCCGGTAGTTGGCCGGTTCTGTCCCCTTGCAGGGGTCTTTCATGATCAGCACTGTCCTTCCTTGTGTTAGCCAGTTTGGGTGGGAGCCTGCTGCTAGCAGCTGGTTCATCTGTGCTGCTAGGCGTTCATGCACTGCTGTTAGTTTCTTTAGCCAGTAGGTGTGGATCATGTCTGGTCCAGGTGCTGTCCAGCTCTTCATGTTCTTGACCCGCTGCTGGATGTCTTCTACTGTGATGGTGACTGGTTTCTGTTCTGGGAGATTGCTGTGCTCTGTTCTCAGGTCCTGCAGCCACTTTGCACTGGTGTTATGAGTCTTCTCTTTCTCCCATATGTTCTTCCAGTACTGTTCAGTTTCTGCTGCTGGTGGCTCTGCTGTTATTGTGTTGTTGCACTGCAGTTGGGAGTACACCTTGGATGGTTCCTTGGAGAACAGGGCATTTACTTTTTTGGCCTCTGCTTCTCTAGTGTATCTCCTTAGCCTGGTAGCTAGTGCTGTGAGCCTTTGTTTAGCAGTCTCTAGGGCTTCAGATGGAGTCAGGCCCTTGTATTTTTTCAGTAGCCGAGTCTTATCCTTAATCTCTACACCCTTCTGTAGTTCCACCAGCTGACTAACTTCTCTCCGAGTCGCCTTGATCTTATCCTCCAACCTCATTTTCCAGGGTGGGTACATACTGTTGTTCTTCTTGATCGTGTAGCCAAGCATCTCCAGGATTACAGAGGCTGTAGCGTATACCAGTTCATTGGTTTGAGTTATGGTGGTAGTAGGGATTGTCATGAGGGCTCTATTGGCATCTTCTAACATACTATCTGATGGTACTTCTCCACTGAGCCTTGGTAATCGGTCTTGAGGATTGACTGTAGCTAGTTTCTCCATGATCTTATGCCTCATATCAGCTGCTGTGCTCTGCAATGGAGGGGGTGGCAGTGAAGTTTCAGCTTCAGGTGTGGGCTGCACATCCACTTGTTCTTCCAGGTCTTCTTGAGTCTGGGATGTAATGTGGAGTTGGTCTATCTCAAGCTGTGAGAGCAGCTTCCTCTTTACTATGTTGAAGCGTTGGGTAACTAGCTGTTTCTCAGTAAGTGTGGATGTAGGTCTTTTGTCCATCCATAGTCCCCTCATACGTTTCATATATCCCCTCTCATTAGGTCTACTGTTGTAGTAGCATTCCATCAATTCCAGGTTCTCTTGTCTCGTCCATGAATGGTTTGTTCCAGTAGCCCACTTATCGTCAGATTGTCCTGGTTCCTCAACATCTGGCACGGACCTTGTTAATCCGGGCAATGTCTGAGCTGGCATGACTCTCCTAGTTCGTGTCACTCTCATCTTTGAGGTAGGCAGGTGAAGCGTTAGGGGATCTTTTGCCCAAGGACCCCTACTGGAAAGTTGGGTACTAACCAGGATTTGAACCCCGGTCTCTCATATCAAAGGGTAGTCTTCTGTATCAAAGGGTGGCGCTCTTAACCACTACACTATCCAGTTGCTATTATATATATATATATATATAATATAATATATATATTCATTGCTATCAACTTCCTCTTTCTTCCATTTGCTACATATTAGTTTTTAATTTTGTATAGCTGCCTTCACTTCCCCTCTAAACCAGGTGCTTTTTTAACCAATATTGCCTTCTTCCTCAATTGTGGGATTCTGATTTTTGGGCATCTAGTAAAATGTTCTTAATTCCCAATTATCATTCATATTTTTCGGATTAAATTCTTCCTCCCAGCTGATTTGGGTCTTAATTGTTGTCAGCTTTGTGAAATTGGACCCTGTTTAAGCACCAACCATATATATATTTAACTGGTCTGGACATTATTATTTTTGCATTATTTTAGTTCTGTGATCAGTTCCTCTTTATCTGTCAGGATGAAGTCTAATATAGAATTCCCCCATGCTGGATGTTTTAGTTCATGCAGCATGAGACTACCAGCATATGTCACTCAAATTGAAGGGCATAAAGAGTTTGTTGTGAGTTTAACGTGATCAAGCAGAGTTTTTTCGTACACAATTCTAGATGAGTGCATAAGGAGCTGGTTATCCTGTTCCCTGGTGTGATTTTTGTGGTCTGTAGCAGACACCAACTAATGTCCCATCTTGTGCTTCATCTGTAGGCTTGGTGGAATTCGATTTTAATCAATATATGTCAGTAAACATCAATTTCAGCTGAGATGCTGAAATCGATTAAAAAAATTGCTTGGTAACAGTCAGCAGGAGTGCAGCCTCCCCTTCTTTGCCTGCAGGGATCATGTGTCACTGCCCCTGCAGCAGTGCAGAGAGCTCTCTGCAGGCACATAGTGTTGGGGAGGCTGCTGTCCTAGAGTGGCAGAACAGAGATCCCTGGCCAAGACTGCAAGTAAAAGGAGGACAAGCCACCCTGCTGCTGAATGGCTCTGTTCCCTCATGGCTGGGGGCTCGTCCTCCTTGTGGCCCTGGCTGGAGGTCTCTTCTCTGCCCTGCAAGGACTGCAACCTTACCCAAACCTTCTGCCTGCAGGGATCAAGTGTCATCAGCCCTGCTGTTACTGACCCACTCACTCACTTCATCAGTCAGGAGTGTGAGGGTTGTCCCTAGGCAGGAACTTGTTCAACAGCACCCTGTGGTTGCAGGCTATCCTCCTCCTTACAGTCCTGTCTGGGGTGTCTCCTCCACCAGGCTAGGACCACCGCTTCCCATGCACCTTGTGCCTCGATATCTTGCTCCCCTCAACCATGCAGGGAACCCCTGCGGTCCTGCTATCAACACTGCCCTAACCCTAATGCCAACCTATCTCCAGCAACTATCCAAATAAATACAAATAAATACAAATAAAACAAATGTGCATATAGAAATACACATGAATTGTCAAAAGCAGAGAAAAGAAGTAAAAATTGAACTCTGCCAAGCTTATCTATCTGTTAGGACATTGATCCATAATCATTCAAGATCATTTTCTTCCAAGTTATCAGTGACTTGGAAAAAGGTAATGCCATTTTTGACATAGAGTGCCACTTCTGCTCCCTTTTGTCTACCTAGTCCTTTCTAAATCGGTTATAACCATTGATTTTCACATTCCAATCATGGTACATCCCACCAGCTTCCAGTAATACTAACAAGATTAAATTTATGCTCATAAATGAACAATTCCAATTCTTGTTTTTTATCCAGGCTCCTAGCACTGATATACAGGCAATTAAAGGATTTCTTCTCTTCGTGTCCTTTAGTTCCTTGATTAATTTTGTTCTCAGCATCCTGCTTTCGTGCTGATTTGAGTGCTCCTATCTTCCCTCTTTTTATCCTCCCCTTTTGTTTGTTTATTGCTCTCCTGACTACTGTATCCAGTCTGTCCCCAAAGAGATTGGTTCCCCTTTTACTAAGATGAAGGTCATCCAAATTACACTGCTCCCTTTCCCACAGAAGGTGGATCGGTCTTCCTTCAAACCCAAGCCCAACACAATGTACCTCACCAGTGGTTGCTGCCAGAATCTTCTTCCAGGTCTCCTCTCTGACTTCCTTTCTCTCCAACTTCTTGGTGGCCAGCTCCTTTCTTCCTTGAATCTGGAGTACCCTGATGTTTCCTGAACCTGGCTGTCTAGGAACTCCTCATCTTCACTGATTTTTCAGTGATGTATCTACTCGACCTTCGAATCAAAGAATCTTCTCATCTGGCACAGCCACCAACTTGCACTTCATTTACAGGCAGGAAAGGAAACATGACACATCCGTGGCAGGTCACTAACACTGTTCCAGCACTGGCCATCTTGAATCATTCATAGACTTGGACCTGGAAGGAAACCCTCTCAGAGTCCCTTCAAAACTCACCTGTTAGCTGCCTCTGCTTGAGGTGCTTGAGTTCACCTAGCAAGTGACTTTTTATACCTACTTTCCCTGCTTAGCTCAGCTCCAACCCTCACCACCAGAGTGCTATTAACCGCAGTTAGCAGGCCATGACATCCCCCCAAATGAGCATGCAAAGCCATACACTACTATCTGTTAAAGATTACTGTTGACAGCACAAAGCACAAGGAAGTATAACCTAGGGAACAGTTCTGCAGCAATAGGAGAATGGACTAAGACAATATTTTCATCTATAATTTCTGAGTGCTGTGTTTCTCATCCTCTCTGAAGCAAATATACACTTTTTAGGGCAACAGTTCTCAAGCAGGGGTCCATGGCCCCCTGCAGGTCCATGAGACCTTTCAGGGGGCCTCAGGGTTCTCCAGGTGAAACCCGTACCCCGAGCCCTGGCACCCCCCTCAAAGCCGTCAGCAGTGTGGTGCACAGCTGAAGTTGGTAGCGGCATGGGGCAGAAGCTGGGAGCCCTGCCTCTCCTCCCCATCTGAAGCCAAGAGTTGGTGAGAGGCTGAAGCTGTGACCCTCAGAACCTCCCCCTACACACACGCACTGAAGTCGTGAGCAGAACGGGGCTGAAGCTGGGATCCCTGGTGCTCCCTGGGGGCAGAAGCCCTGAGCTCATGGGCAGAGTTGGGGGGGGGGCACAATTGCTTCCCCAAACTGCAGTGCCTTACCCAGAGTGGGGCAGTCCCAGGGGCAATCCAGCCCCTGCCTTCCTCACTTTATCTCCACCAGTTCCCCTCAAGCCCTGCACTCTGATCCATGTTGTAGGTGGGAAGCCAGAGCCAGTGCAGTGCAGGGCTCTGGCTGGTGGTGCCACGGAGCAGGCAGCTCCTACCATCTGCTGCTGGTGCCCAAGGTTGCAGCTGCTCCTCAGCTCCCTGCCCGCTCTGAGTGCTCATGTAGTCGGTAAGAGTTACCTGGGCAGGGGGACCTGGCTGTGGGGGAGCACAGCCCTCAGGGAGCAGCCACTGCAAGGGGAGCCCTCCTACCACACAGCCCCTAGCTACCCCCTCCCTGCACCCTGAGCTACAACCCTTGCTCACCCACAACCCCTAGTTACTCCCCTCCGTGCACCCTGTGTGGTTTTCAAACTTTTTGAACTTTGTTCCCCCCCCTTTTGAATTACATATTTTCGTTGCATCCCCTGGGTGGTCTGCTGAAGTGAATCAGAGAGTGGAGGCAGCACCTCCTCCCTGGCTGTCAAAGCCAATTGTTGCACAGAGCTCCTTGAGCCCCACTGGCCCCTGCCCCCCTAAAATAAAAGTCAAACTACGCCTATGCCCAAGGACCCCCTCCCTCCACCGGCCCTGAGTCCCCCGCCCCACCCCGGCTGGGCCCTGGAGTTTTTATAGCATGTTGAGGGGGGCCTCAGAGAGAAAAAGTTTGAGAACCCCTGTTCTAGGGAGGGAAATTATTTATATAACTCTGAGAAATGCAAATGTTAAAAAAAAAGAAACTGCCATAACATCTCAGTTTTCTGCAAGTGAAAGTTATAATGGAGGAAAAAAATGGAAGGTTTAAAAAATAAATAAAATCCAACCATTTTTGGTAAAGAAAAATCTATCTTTGAGAACCACAAGTACTGCTGAGAATGTATGAGTAAGGCTAGAAAAGACAACAACAGAGAGGTATCTATCGTACCCCACTTAAAATTCCATTTAAAAAAATCATTAACGTATAAGGAAAATATATAAACAAGATATTAGTTCCTGGTAATAATTGCTCCACTGTTTATCAAAGGTAAGTTAAAGTGTATTGTTTCAGCCATCAGCAGTCCATAGAAGCTTCTATTGCTATCAGTACTGTAGTTAAGTTATAATTTTCTGCTACAGAAGACCTTGATCCATTCTTTGCAGTTTGATAAAGTTATTTCGCTGACTGAAGCCTAATTGTATTCTTTCCATGTGAATACATCTATTGGCAAAATGACCTCCATATCCTCCAACTTGACTGGCTAGTTTCCACAGTTTCTCCTTGTAGACAGAGTCACGAACACAAAATGTGAACAATATTTCTGTATTACTGATTTCATCCCCGCTTTGGCTCTCAAAGCCAATTGGCATGACAGTTAAAATTAGCAGGACAAGGTCAAACTGTCAAAGATGAAGGTGGCTGTAAGGAGAGGGGCTTCTGAAGCTTTGTTTGCTTGTCAGTTGAGCTGCTATGTCAGCTTAAATACCATCAGTGAAAAAAACCACAGAACATAGCTTAAGGAATAATGGGGAGCTTGCGGGAGAGGGGGGGAAGGGGGATGCACATTTCAGTAATGATCAAACAAGAGCAAAACCCAGAGAGGGCATACTCTCAGGCCACTATGGCATGACTGCCTTTCAAAAAATGTCAATGCAGGCTGATTAAATAACCATTTCTGCCAAGGGGAAGTTGATCAGCCTACAGTATACAGTAATTGTTCACATGTACTTGCACAACAGTTCTGAAATACTTTATATAGGTGAAAAATTTTACAGTGCCATGATTAAAAGGAATATTGCACAAAGATATATTTGCTGGACATAATATGCCAGTATTTCACATTTTTGCTTGATTTGCATTCTGTTGACATGATTTAACAGCCTCTCAGAATGGCATTTTGCCCAGAAACAGCTTGAAAATCTAAGCTATCCTACAAAAGCAGGTGAAATTAGTTTTGCCACACATACAGTTCCATTCATAAATCTTTGCTCAGTATAGTACAGTGCAATATATTCCATTAATGATTATCTTTAGCTCAAAAAAGTTATTTGATCTTTATTTACCTAAGATTTTTCTCCTACGCTAGCTCATGCTCTCTCTCCCTCTCTCTCTCTCTCTTTGTCTAATCTACATTGATAGTTTTACAAAGAGTCCATTTTTTCCAGGGTTGAATTCTTCTCTTTGTATGACCAGAAGATATGCAGGACAGTACAAAATCATTAAAATGGAAAATGAACTAGGATACATGTGGGGGAGGGGGGATGTGATAGGTTTAATAAATGCAAACTACTTAGAAAAATGATGCCTACCTGCTATTGCCTGTCACTAAGTATTGAAATACAGCAAGATGTGAAAGGGATGAAGAGATATATATATAATAAAAAAAAATCACAAAACATTCATTAGATAAAAGTATAATGCAGACACATTTTCTGCATATAGACAAGCTTCATGTGCATTGTTAAATATCATAGATTCAAGTTCTGCACATCAGTCTTAGAAGTCAGTGATTAAGGACTGCAGAAATTGGCCCAAATTTTGCTTTGTGTTTGTACAACACTTAGTACAATGGGGTCCTGGCCTATGAAGGTGTTGTTATTATATACAATGATAGTATAAATAATAAAAATTGATGTAACTTATTGGGAGACAAAAGCGTACTTGTATTTTGAAGGGAAGGAACCTGACGAGGAGGAACAGGGGGAGAAAGAGTGTCACCAGGGTCAAGTGAGGTATGAAGAGCAGGAGGAAATGGTATTTCTGGAGCAGGTGGACGAGTCAGAGACAAGGTAAGAAACCTCAGTGCCAGTGACAGAAGAGAGGGACCAAAGCATTGTTTGTGGAGTGACTCAGTTATGGAGCGAACCAAAACTGAGGAGGGTGAATTACAGAGCAAGTCCATTATACAAAGGGGGTTGGAAGCATTGAGCATCCACTGAGGAAGAAGAATGTTCTAGGTGTTCTCTTGTGTAGAGCAGGACTTAGTGACATCAGCAACAGCATATTAGAAAGTTGTGATGGTGTTTGGTGCTGTGTTCCTGGTTGTGCTCAGGAACATTGCCCCAGCATTGCAAGGGAGCAGAAAGCTGGAAGAAGGTAGTGGCTTCAGGAAGTGCAGATGAAGGCCTAATATCTCTCTAGGAACCTTGTTTGGTTGCTGGATCTGCTGGCAAATGTTACAGGGTAGCAAGTCGCAGGAAGGATGCTGGCTTCTTCCAGCCACTGGAATCAGCATTGGTGTGGGCAGTAGTTAATTAAATGCTGTTCATTTATAAAGCATTAGTGATATTTGCAAAAACAGCAAGGAGTCTGGTGGCACCTTTAAAGACTAACAGATTTATTTGGGCATAAGCTTTCGTGGGTAAAAAACCCACTTCTTCAGATCCATGGAGTGAAAATTACAGATGCAGGCATAAATATACTGGCACATGAAGAGAAGGGAGTTACCTCTCTAGTGGAGAACAGGTGTTGATAGGGCCAATACAATCAGGGTGGATGTAATTCACTCCCAATAATTGATAAGGAGGTGTCAGTTCCAGGAAAGGCAAAGTTCCCCAGCCATGTCCAGGCCCTTATTAAGCCCAAATTAATGGTAAATTTGCAAATGAATCTTAGTTTTGCAGTTTCTCTTTGAAGTCTGTTTCTGAAGTTTTTTTGTTCAAGTTGGCTATTTTAAAATCTGTTATAGAATGTCTAGGAAGATTGAAGTGTTCTCCTTCTGGCTTTTGTATGTTACCATTCCTGATGTCTGATTTGTGTCCATTTATTCTTTTACATAGAGACTGTCCGGTTTGGCCAATGTACGTGGCAGTGGGGCATTACTGGTACATGATGGCATATATCACATTAGAAGATGTGCAGGTGAATGAGTCCCTGATGGTGTGACTGATGTGGTTGGGTCCTCTGATGGTGTCACTAGAATAGATATGGGGGCAGAGTAGGCAACAAGGTTTGTTACAGGATTTGGTTCCCTGGTTAGTGTTTCTGTGGAGTGGTGTGTAATTACTGGTGAGTATTTGCTTCGGGTTAGGGGGCTGTCTGTAAGCGAGGACTGGCCTGCCTCCCAAGGTCTGTGAAAGTGAGGAATTATTTTCCAGGATAGGTTGTAGATCATTGATGATGTGCTGGAGAAGTTTTAGCTGGGGGGCTGTACGTGATGGCCAGTGGTGTTCTGTTGTTTTCCTTGCTGGGCCTGTCCTATAGTAGGTGACTTCTGGGTACCCGTCTTGCTCTGTCAATCTGTTTCCTCACTTCCCCAGGTAGGTATTGTAGTTTTAAGAATGCTTGATAAAGATCTGTCTGAGGGATTGGAGCAAATTCAATTGTATCTTAGGGCTTGACTGTAGACAATGGATAGTGTGATGTGTCCTGGATGGCAGCTGGAGGTATGTAAGTAAGTATAGTGGTCAGTAGGTTTCCGGTACAGGGTGGTGTTTATGTGACCATCACTTATTTGCACTGTAGTGTCCAGGAAGTGATCTCTTGTGTGGACTGGTCCAGGCTCAGGTTGATGGTGGGGTGGAAATTGTTGAAATCCAAGTGGAATTCTTCAAGGGCCTCCTTCCTCTGGGTTCATATGATGAAGATGTCATCAATGTAGCGCAAGTAAAACAGGAGCGCTAGGGGACGAGAGCTGAGGAAGCGTTGTTCTAAGTCAGCCATAAAAATGTTGGCATACTGTGGGGCCATGCGGGTACCCATAGCAGTACGGCTGACTTGAAGGTAAAAGTGATATTTGCAATCAGCTTACCTTATATTTTTCAAAATCTTTTCATTTTTTTAAAATAATCCTGATCTGTTCTAACACTTGTGAATTTGTGGTTTAGAAAATGAATCCTGTGTCCCTTTCCCATGTGCAATTTCACTTGTGGGTCAACAGGACTTCATTGCCTTATTTTGTACATCAGTGTCCCATTAACCTAATGTAATAATTACCACAGTTTTCCGAGCAAGTTTTGTCTATGAAGTCATGAGGACAATCTGTCTGGAATATAATACTCCATAAAATAATGATACTCTCATAGTCTAGCCCTCATTAACTAGTCAAACCTCGTGACAGTCTTTAGCAGGATTAATTCTTTTGTGTTTCTTTTTAAGTTATTTCTTTCTAGCTATTTGAATAACCTAAAATAAGATTATTACTGTATCTGCATTTAATGGAGAACGTTTTCTTTTTTTACAGAGATGCACTTATGTTTATTTTCTGGGCAACTTGCCATAGATCCCTTTTATAAAAAGCTGACAGAAGTACCTACATTTAATTTATCTTTATTTTACTATCTGTAGCAAATGCATAGTATGCAGTTACCAGGATCCAATTAAAAACTTGTTAGCTGGCCTATATTTTTGTTGCCAAATGGGAGACAGAATTTAAATAGAGAATCGGCATTTCAAAGGCTTGAATTGTGGCACCTGACAATGTCACCCACAATGTGTATTGAAGGGCAGATACTCTGAGGTGCAAAACACCTGCTGTGATGCACTGAGTACCTGAAACTCCTAAAGACTTGAATGGGAGCAAGGGAACTCAGCATTTGTCAGGAACAGGCCCTGAGTTTCCACTAAGACAAAGCCATTGTTCTTCCAGCATTGTCCCCCAGGTTCATAGAATGCCAATAGCATTGATTCCACAGGAAGCTAATTCACCTATTATCTCAGCTGGGAAGGAACTGGCCGTGTATTAGGACACAAAGAGGTGAAGAAGCTGGGAAACCAGACAGCACTAACAACTGAGACTCACTTTATTGTTTTATGCTGACAAATGTGCTTATTTATTATTTATAATAGGAAAACATGCTTATTTATTTCTGTACATAAATATTATTCTAAAATTGTGTTAAAACTGTTAGAAATAGGCTGGGAATCAATCTTGATAATCAAGTATCAGAGGGGTAGCTGCGTTAGTCTGGATCTGTAAATGCAGCAAAGAGTCCTGTGGCACCTTATAGACTAACAGACGTATTGGAGCATGAGCTTTCGTGGGTGAATACCCACTCGTGCATGGATCCGACGAAGTGGGTATTCACCCACGAAAGCTCATGCTCCAATACGTCTGTTAGTCTATAAGGTGCCACAGGACTCTTTGCTGCTTTTACTTGATAATCCAGAAATTTGCCTTGAAATAAATTAGGGGCAACAGGCATCACAGAACTTACTTAGTTCCTACCCACAAGTGTTCCAGTTTAGAAGATTCTGTGGAAATATTTTATTTTTTATTCCCTAAACTTGATTCCTTTATAAGTTCAGTTAATTCCACAAAAGATTGCTGTAACTAATATTGCACATCTTCATCATTAATGATCAATTTCTGTACATTTATTTCCCTCCACAATGTAGCATTGAAAAAAGAATATAAAACTCTGAATGATTTTTTGAAATACTGCACAGATGCAAGTTGCAGCTGTTGTGGGTAAACTATGTTTTTCTAAAATAATTCAAACCCCATCAGAGAAATACAAGAATTGCTGCATTCACATTATAAGAAAAATGTCTTCATTGGAGGATACAGAAGATTCCATCCACAGTACACCTAGCCAAAAGATTTTTTTACAAACAAAATCACATGCTATGTTATAAAATACCTGTAAATATATGTAATCCCTTAGGGTTTTTAAAAAATAATATGGAATTAGTTAATTTTTTTTGAAGAACTTCACTGACATTTCAAACTTAAATGAGATGGCAAGGTTAGAATTCAATATTCAATCTACAGTAATGTTTTCAAAAGGAAAAGAAATGGATGTCCTCTGGACGTATTTTATATATATAGTTTTCCATATGAAAATATATGTTAACTACAAGGAAAATTGAATTTGCCAGATGAAATGGTATATGTGGTTGTTACTGGATGTTTATATGTTTTCACATATTGTGTGGTCCTTGCATTCTTTTTAGTTCACAATTTTTAATTAGGGCAGTACTCTGTATACTTTCTCTTTTCATTTTGAAAAATGCAGTGGTCCATAAACTACATAGAATTTCATGTCAGGAGCACGTTATCACACCAGTATGCTGGAATGGCACTGGCTGCCATAGGTAGAATTCAATATGTGGTGTTAAAGCCCTAAATAATTTAGGCCCTATTTACCTGAGAGCGGCTCTTTCCCTGTGCCATATTGCCACAATTAAGATTAAGAAGAGGAGCTCAAAGTAGAGATTCCTCAGTATAAAAAAGAAAGTAACCGACTGGGTTTTTGTACATTAATTTTACCCTACTGTGACTGTTCCTATTCATGGTCGTAGTGTCTCCTTGAGTCAGGAGATGGTGTTGCATTGATCTGTACCTCTACAATCACTTTTGGCTGTTCCCACTGTACTGTACAAGCTTGTCCTTTATCTTTGTGTTCTACAACCTAGCCCTCCAGACAGGTACCTTGTTCCTTTCTGGGGTATCAAAAGTCTGAATATTCTTATCACCCATAAACAAAAAAAATCCTTCTGCCTCATTTCAGTCCTCTCACAGGCACCTTTTTTGCTCACCTGGCTTCTCCATGCAGGAAAATCCTGCCTTCTCTGCAGTCTGTCCCTGACTGAGCTACCTCAGCTCAGCTGTATGGCCCAAGTATCTGATGGATCATCATCTCTCTTCTCCCCCTCTGGCCAGGAGGCAATAAATCAATCAATCACCCCACAAATGAGGAACTTGTCTTTAATTGTTTTTTAACCCCTTCTCTAGCAGGTGACAGAGGGAACCCCATCACACATATAAAGTAAGTAGAGATGTTAAAAAAAAAACTGAAATTTTTCAATTGGGGGGAAAAATAGAGAAATTTGGTGGGAAAACTTGTCCTTTTTTCTAATCAGCTCTTCTATAAAGGTCTAAATGCCCTAGATTACTGAGGCTCATTCTCTTCCTGTGGCTCACTGGCCAGATCCTGAGCTGGTATGATTTGGTATAGATCCATAGACTTCCCCAGAACTATGTTGATTTACACCATCTGAGGATCTGGGCTTTGACCTAGCCAGGGGTTATTACCACACATTTTTTGGTGGCATCAGAGTGTGGTCACCAAATCTTGCTGGTGACCACTATGACAATTTTTCCTAAAATAATTAATTTAGGAAAAACAAATAAATATGCAGATATACATGTCCAAATCATAGTAATTTATATATGTAGCATTTTTAATTGTATACTCAGTAATAATAATGTACAGTTGTCTCTATTCTTTACTGGACCTAAATAGGATAGAAACACAAATAAGGTGTTTTGTATGTTCTTGGTTTTTTTGCTCTTTTGGTTGTGGTTTTTGGGTTTTTTAGACTTGCTAGCTAGTAAATCTGCTCCTGTGAAAAGTGATATTTGTATATTTGTTAATATCACTTTTCACAGCAGCAGATTTGTTATCTAGCTCTGAGGCAGTGATGAGTAATATTTTACAAACATACACATACCACTTTTCACAGAAGACTTACTCAGCCCTGGCAAGCCAGGGGACAAATTAATCCCTGGATTGAGAGGTGGGTAGGGAGACAGCAAGGGTCAAGGGAGATCGGGTGGATGGGTGAGGGGCTGGGGGCAGCAGTGGAGGCCAGCGGTGATGAAGGGTGGTGATCCCAGAGGCCGGGGAAATGAAGCCTGCCACTGCACAGCCAAAACCCGTAGCCCATGGCCGGAGTCTGCCACTCCAGCCCTGAAGCTGGAAGCCTGAGCCCCACCACCCCCGGGAAGGTGAGGAACTCTCATCAGCTGTCTGCTTCTCTGGTGCTTGTGACTTCAAAGGGGGGAAAGGCCCAATCCTTCCTGGCAGCCTCAGGGAAGGAACCACTGCTTTGCTCCCACCCACACCTCTAATCACTGCCCAGGAGCCTGTGGCCACAAGAAAAGCCCCTGGTTGCTGCATGTGGCCATGGTGGCTGCATTTGAGAAACACTGATCTAGACACTCCATAGTATTGAACATAGGAGGCTACTGGCAAGATACTTTCCTTTAAGGGTCCTCCAGAATGGAACTTTCCAATTGATCCTCCAGAGACAGCATTTGCTAAACTTTAGGTATGCAAATTCCATTCCCCTTTCTCCCCCTGCCCAGACATTTGGGGAAATGGTAGGTTAATGGATGAAGCTATAAGGCCCAATCCATGACTTTTTGAAGTCACTGGAAGAATGGTGGTTTTGTGGTGCTGGTAGGATTGACTTGATATAGATTTATGTACTTTTAATGATCTCTCCCGAAAAATAGGAACCTAAAATTAGGCGCCTAAGTCTATAGGTACCTGCCTGATTTTCTAAAGTTCTGAGCATCCAACTATTCACATTCATCTCAAGATCAATATGTTTGAGTCCTACTTTTTTAAATCTTAGCCTAAGAAATTAATGTAGACAAATTAAAGCCAAGATTTCCATATAGGTGTCTACAGTCAGGCTCCAAAATCCATATTTAGGAAACTATTTTGAAAGTATTTTCGAAAGATAAAGAGATGTATTTCAGAGAGTAACATTTTCATGAGTGAATTAGGAGCCTAGGTCCTATTCCAAAAAGCAACTTAGGATATACTGGGATAAGTGCCTAACCTATTCAGGTTCTTAGACTACCCTCATTACCAAAAGTGCATTTATCAACATGAGGAACACTTTTTTCTCTCCAAAGCAAAAACTATGTGAAGTATTATATTTATTTCTATATTCAGTATCTCTGTGTGTATGGTTATTACTGAAGGCAAGTGCAAAAAAGTGCACTTTGCACTTGGAACAGAAAGTAGTGAGATTTGAGATGGTGCTTTTCCTGTAGGATTTATTCCATTGCCTTGGACCAACCTTGAGAAAGCTCTGTCTCCTTCATAGACAAGCTTTACCCTCATGGCTGACCGCTCCTTTGTACTTGAGGAGTAAAATTGTCAATCACGATGCTCATTCCAGAGTTTCAGGTGGTATTTTAGCTACCTGGGCCCAGATCAGTGAATTCCTTGGAGATAGAAACAGAGAGCCAGAATTTGATTTGATATTCTATGTGAAGACAGTGAAGAGAGCAGAGGACAGATTTGATGTGCTCGTGGTAGCCCAATGCTGATTAGGAGATATGCTGCAGTGTTCTGTAGTGAGTTGAAAGAGCTAAAGACTTAATGGTCCTAGAATATTTCATTTATGTTGCCCAGCTAAGGGTCATAAAGGAATGTATTTCTGAGGCCAGATCTGCCAGGATGGGATGGAGTCTCCTAGCCAACCATAGATTGTAGAAAGCTTTATTGTTCAACACTTGTTTGTCGGAGCTTAATATCAGCCAGGGCTGCCCAGAGGGTTCAGGGAGCCTGGGGCAAAGCAATTTCGGAGGCCCCTTCCATAAAAAAAGTTGCAGTACTATAGAAGAGTATATTCTTTATGGAGGCCCCTACAGGGCCTGAGGCCTGGGGCAAATTACCCCACTTGCTCCCCACTCCCGGGTGGCCCTGACATCAGCAAGGAATCCAATAGTAATTCTACTTTCACTGTGCAAACCTATATATTTGCATATGTCCTAATCCCGCAAACACATGCATGCTTAACTTTACACACTATGAGTAGTTCTATTGTCTTCAGTGGGTCTTCTCACAGTGTGTAAAGCTAAACACATGCGGAAATGTCTGCAAGATTGAGGTTGTAGTTTATAAAATTGGTTCCTTGAAGACATGCTCTAGGAGATTTAAAAGGTTTGTAGTGATGCATGCCTTTGTGAATTATCATCTCTGTACATGCTGGTACAGTTCAGAAGAACCATAAATTGTTTGAATTGTCAGATTTACTAGGAACATCCAAGGGAAAACTATCTCCTAAAATAAAAAAAAGTTTCAAGTTTTTGTTAAGTCCATGGATAGCAATATTCCTAAAAAATCTCCATATTTAATTGTATACAGTTGTACTATATACAACTGTATACAATTAAATATGGAGACTTCTGCTCACTCATAGCTGTAAAATAGCATAAAGCTCTCATTCTATTGTCTGGTCATACTAGAAGAAAGACAGGAGGCATATCAGGAATAAAATCGGATTTCTTCAGTGCATGACTGTCAAAACAGTCTCCCAATAACCTTTTTTCATAGATTCATAGACTCTAGGACTGGAAGGAACCTCGAGAGGTCATCAAGTCCAGTCCCCTGCCCTCATGGCAGGACCAAATACTGTCTGGACCATCCCTGATAGACATTTATCTAACCTACTCTTAAATATCTCCACAGATGGAGATTCCACAATCACCCTAGGCAATTTATTCCAGTGTTTAACTACCCTCACAGTTAGGGTCATTTTCCTAATGTCCAACCTAAATCTCCCTTGCTGCAGTTTAAGCCCATTGCTTCTTGTTCAATCATTAGAGGCTAAGGTGAACAAGTTTTCTCCCTCCTCCTGATGACACCCTTTTAGATACTGAAAACTGCTATCATGTCCCCTCTCAGTCTTCTCTTTTCCAAATTAAAAAGACCCAATTCTTTCAGCCTTCATTCATAGGTCATGTTCTCAAGACCTTTAATCATTCTTGTTGCTCTCTCCAATTTGTCCAGATCATTTTGAATTTTGACCCTGTCCTCCAAAGCAGTTGCAATCCCTCCCAGTTTGGTATATCGTCCGCAAACTTAATAAGCGTACTTTCTATGCCAACATCTAAGTCGTTGATGAAGATATTGAACAGAGCCGGGTCCCAAAACAGACCCCTGCGGAACCCCACTTGTTATACCTTTCCAGCAGGATTGGAGAGCCATAATAACTACTCTCTGAGTACGGTTATCCAGCCAGTTATGCACCCACCTTATAGTAGCCCATCTAAATTGTATTTGCCTAGTTTATCGATAAGGATATATCATGCGAGACCGTATCAAATGCCTTACTAAAGTCTAGGTATACCACATCCACCGCTTCTCCCTTATCCACAAGACTCGTTATCCTATCAAAGAAAGCTATCAGATTGGTTTGACATTTTGTTCTTTACAAATCCATGCTGGCTATTCCCTATCACCTACCACCTTCCAAGTGTTTGCAGATGATTTCTTAATTACTTGCTCCATTATCTTCCCTGGCACAGAAGTTAAACTAACTGGTCTGTAGTTTCCTGGGTTGTTTTTATTTCCCTTTTTAGATGGGCACTATATTTGCCCTTTTCCAGTCTTCTGGAATCTCTCCCGTCTCCCATGACTTTCCAAAGATAATAGCTAGAGGCTCAGATACCTCCTCTATTAACTCCTTGAGTATTCTAGGATGCATTTCATCAGGCCCTGGTGACTTGCAGGCATCTAACTTTTCTAAGTGATTTTAACTTGCTCTTTTTTTATTTTATCTTCTAAACCTACCCCTTCCCATAAGCATTCACTATGTTAGACATTCCTTCAGACTTCTCAGTGAAGACCGAAACAAAGAAGTCATTAAGCATCTCTGCCATTTCCAAGTTTCCTGTTACTGTTTCTCCCTCCTCACTGAGCAGTGGGCCTACCCTGTCCTTGGTCTTCCTCTTGCTTCTAATGTATTGATAAAAGTCTTCTTGTTTCCCTTTATTCCCATAGCTAGTTTGAGCTCATTTTGTGCCTTTGCCTTTCTAATCTTGCCCCTGCATTCCTGTGTTGTTTGCCTATATTCATCCTTTGTAATCTGACCTAGTTTCCATTTTTTATATGACTCCTTTTTATTTTGTAGGTCATGCAAGATCTCGTGGTTAAGCCAAGGTGGTCTTTTGCCACATTTTCTATCTTTCCTACCCATCGGAATAGCTTGCTTTTGGGCCCTTAATAGTGTCCCTTTGAAAAACTGCCAACTCTCCTCAGTTGTTTTTCCCCTCAGTCTTGATTCCCATGGGACCTTACCTATCAGCTCTCTGAGCTTACCAAAATCTCCACCTTCCTGAAATCCATTGTCTCTATTTTGCTGTACTCCCTTCTACCTTCCTTAGAATTGCAAACTCTATGATTTCATATATCACTTTCACCCAAGCTTCCTTCTACTTTCAAATTCTCAACGAGTTCCTCCCTATTTGTTAAAATCAAGTCTAGAACAGCTTCCCCCCTAGTAGCTTTTTCAACCTTCTGAAATAAAAAGTTGTCTGCAATGCAGTCCAGGAACTTATTGGATAGTCTGTGCCCCCACCCGGTGTTATTTTCCCAACATATATCTGGATAGTTGAAGTCCCCATCACCACCAAATCTTGGGCTTTGATGATTTTGTTAGTTGTTTAAAAAAGCCTCATCCACCTCTTCCACCTGGTTAGGTGGCCTGTAGTAGACTCCTAGCACGACATCACCCTTGTTTTTTACCCCTTTTATCCTAACCCAGAGACTCTCAACACTTCCGTCTCCTATGTCCATCTCCACCTCAGTCCAAGTGTGTACATTTTAATATATAAGGCAACACCTCCTCCCTTTTCCCCTGTCTATCCTTCCTGAGCAAACTGTACCCATCCACACCAACATTCCAATCATGTTATTATCCCACCAAGTTTCAGTGATGCCAACAATGTCATAGTTGTAATTATTTATTAGCACTTCCAGTTCTTCCGCTTATTACCCATACTTATCTCACATTTGTATATAGGCATCTAATACTGGTTGATCTTGCCTCCCAGTTTTGCCCTGACCCTCCTTTTCTCTCTGCCATTAAGCCCACGCTCCCTCTTGTTTCCGACACCATCTCCCAGGTCTTCATGTTCCCCACTTTAAAGCCCTCCTCACTAGGTTAGCCAGTCTGTGTGCAAATAGGGTCTTTCCCCTCCTCGAAAGGTGAAAGCCATCTCTGCCTAGCAGTCCTTCCTCAAATAGCATCCCATGGTCGATGAAGCCAAAGCCCTCCTGGCGACACCATCTTCGCAGCCAGGCATTCTCCTCCATGATGCATCTGTCTCTAACTAGGTCTTTCCTGCTCAGGTATTTCACTTTGCCCAAAGTATCTAACATGTCATCAGGTCTGGGCATAGGATGTACATAAGGAACTGTGACAGCATTACGTTTTCTGTAATCAAGATGAAACCTTACAGTCTTATCTTTTTTAGGAACCAGCATGACAAGTGAGGTCCAGGAGCTATCAGACTCTTTAATTATATCCATATCCAGTATACTCTATTTCTTTACAAATTTGGTTCTGTGCTTTGCCAGTGGTTTGGTATGGCCTACTGTGGCCAGCTGGCATCCCTCAGTGTCGATCCTATGGAGCATTTAATGAGTCATCCCTGGCATGCTAGAGAATACCTGCTCATGACTTTGCAGCACAGCTAAAGTTTCTGCCCTGTCAGTCTGTGTTAAATTTTTACATATCTCGGTGTTCTCAAGTCATGAGCCACCCTGGCATTCAGCCATCAGATCAATGACGTGTTATGTTAGACTACCCCTCAGCACAAATCATATTCACAATGACTTCTCTATTGTTATAGGCTTTAAGCCTATTTACATGCACAGTCTGTGGGGCAACCTTGCTGTACATAGCCTCATTTTCTCCTTCCACAACCTCAAAAGGTCCCTCCCATTAATTTTGCATTTTGGACCTTTTTACTATAACACAGCACCAACTCTCCCACCTCAAATCACCATGTTGCACGGTGGACACTTGACAAAATTACTGTACTTAGTGATGGATATTGTGTGGGGGGAGGAGAGAGGGAGTATGTCATGCATTCATTCAATTTTTTGGAAAATTACCATGGACCTAATTTTTTTTACCATGTACAGACACATTGCTGACCCCTGAATGTGCATTCACAAGCAGTATGATCATGCTGTGCTTTCTCTGTAGCTTTACTCTTAGTGGGGTTGGTTTGAACCATTTCCATCATGTCCCACAACTGAATAGCTGGGACATGAAATTTGCCCCTAATCTGATTAGGTTTCCTTAGAAAAAGCTACTCAGATGAAAACAGTGAATAGATCTTTTGCCAGTTTGCCAGCCTCTGTATTAGACAGAGCAACAGCTTTATATATATAGATATAGATAGATAGATATTGGGATATGGAGCCAACAATATCCACACTTCACCCAGCAGTTGCTTCACACCTCTCTGGGCGTCTCCCCAAATCCATCCTACTTGAATTCTTATTTATCAGACGCTCAGACTATTCCCCTATGATCCATCATCCCCAAAAGGGAAACCCAACCGTTTACCACCTAGAGTCCCCCTCATTCCAGGGGAGTGCTGACACATATCACCTTATGACTGTACCTAATTTCCCTCACTGAGACAAGCACAGGGTTCTGTCACCCCTGAAGATGTGAAACCAGATCTCTTATCCCCTCGAATCTTCCCTCCTCTCAATGAAGTATTGGCCCAAAGCTATTTACCTAGGTGTTCCAGTTTCTTGCAGATCCTGGGTGACAGCACTTTCTAGCTGTGCCACAGACACACACAGCACCGACTCAGTTTCCCTGAGGAGAGTTTTCACCCTCAACCACTCAGTCTGGTTATGATGGGCTTGTACTTGAGCCCTTGGACTCAACCTTGTTACATCATTGCTGAAACAACTTGCACATCAAGCAAAAATTTCCCATTCCACAGTCAGAAGATCAGAACAAGCGTTAGTGTCCATAATGAGTCAATGACTCAGGCTACAGGCTGAGACATGGGGTTCATCAGACTCACATCTGTTAACCTGCTGGCCCATGATCAGGCACACTCTTATGCTCTTCCATCTTGGTCCCAGGGAATGACCTGATCCTCCTCTTCTGTTTGAACTGCCTGCTTTTGTCCTGGTCAACAAGCTTCTGTTGCTCAAGTTCTGCCTCTCGCTCTGATACATGGTTTCCAGCTCTGTTCCTCTCTCCTCCCCTTCCAGCCTTTTCCACTCCAGTTTCCACAGCTCTGGACCTCTCACCATTGCCACTGCCTCTGTGGGATCATCTGCTTGGTTTCCTGCATGACTTGTAGGGCAATTTCTGGTCTCTGGTTTGGAGCAGGTGTTACACACTGCCTCATGCTCACCAGTTCTGAATTCTTCTGATCAGCTGCTGACAGATCTCATTGTACACATAGCTCTTCTAACTGCTTCTTGGTGAGCTCAACATCTGCTTCTGAGTTCATTCTGTCTTTTTTGTTGCTTACTCAACTTTACAGGCTTCTTTTTTTAACTTACTTTATCTGAAGTAAACAAAATAAAAAAAACTGTAACCTTTCCTGTCTGTTTCCTACCTTTTCACTAGTGAATCACTTAAAAATCTATTTTACCATTGCTGGTAGTGCGAACTGTATCTAATTAGCAAACTATGCATGTCCTGCCAACAATGCCACTGTGACACTATCTTGGGGCGTCCAAAACTGTAGCTCACCTGTTACCCCTCTGCCTTAGCAAAAGAGAAATTTGCTGGTGCTAAACTGAGTGACAACTCCCTGCCACCTTAGTTTGTTAGGAAGTCAAATAAACTCCTTAGAACTCTGCCACCCCTTATTTTGTCTTGCAGGTAATGTTTGGTGCAGCCCAGTTCCTGAACACCTTGGAAGAGTATCCTCTGCAGTATCCAGCCCTTGTCACTGGGCACTCACCAAATTAGCAAGTCTACTCTCTCCAAAGAGACGATATGCACACCAGCCTGTTAGCTGAGCTGAGGATTTACACTTATAGAACACAGTTGTTTCTATACATGTATAAGTATAATTTATCAATTTTGGAAGTTTGGGAAAGGTAGAATTTCATACTGACCTAAAGAAATATCTTGAATGCACTTGGCATTAAAAATGTAAAGGCTGCAAAAAATCACATTTTGTCTTTGTCAATTCATTTAAGTGGGTTTGGAAGATGTTATTAATCCTATAACTCTAAAATGGCAAATGTCTATCCACTCTTTTTAAACAGTTTTGCACAGGTCAAACAGTGTTTAACTCTTGGTTAAACTAAAGAAGATTGAGGGATATTTAAGTTGTTCATGGCTATATGAGGTTAGTGATCTTTGCCCAAACCTTTTTTGGATGCAAAATCTATTTGCACTATTGTCTTGTGAAAGATAGCTTAATTACCAGAGTACAATGCTTCAGAAAAAGAGAAGTATTTTACTTTTCTGCTTCTTTATTATTCAGGGCATGTGCAATGCAGGTGCAGAATCACTGTCACAGTTGCCAAACCTTATGGATGCTGTTATTATTTTTTCATATGTAGATATTCAGGAATTAGCAATATAATTGAGATTGGTCAAGCCTTTAAAAGTTCCTGTCCTTGAAATATGTGCCATAATTTGTTTACAGTTTTTTTCTCTACACAAATTGGATTTATGCACTCTGATTGAGGAATTAGAATTAAAATGCAACTCATCCCATTTAATTCAAATATGTTTATAAATCCCTTTATTTTAAATCAAATGATATTTTTGTTGTGTTGGGTTCAGTAGAAGTATCACCTAATACTAAGACTGATTAATTCATTGTTATCTGATTAGAGGACTCTGAGTTCATCCCATCAGCATTATTGCAAATATAGGCCTTTTTACTACAGCTGAAACTTGTGACACTCAGAATACCGCACAGTGCAAGACTGACAATGCATGCAACTAAAGGAGCTCCCATCAAAATGAATAGGAAACTAGCCCAATCCATGGAGATCTTGTTCTTGCACCTCACAAGATCCTTTCACTTTACACTCTTCATGGATCAACTGTCTCTGTATCTGTAACAACAATATATACAAGAATGGGTCACTGATATAGAACAATCTCAATCACAGGGTAAGCTGGATTCTTCATTGCGTCCAAATGCAAGGTCATACTTTAAGCAATAAAGGATGTAGATTATACTTACAGGATACGTAACCATATCATGGAATGCAAAGTCTGAGAAGGACTGAGGTTGTTTGAATAACCAAAAAACTATGAACTCCTATTGTGATTCTGTGACAAAATGGGCTAACGAGATCCACGAATACATAAACAGGAGCATCAGGAAAGGGATGGGTTATTATATTACCTCTGTATACAGCATTAGTTAAACCGCTACTGTGTAAGATTCCTGTGCAGTTTTCTGCCTTCCCAGAGCAGCACTCCTGTGAGGGAGGTTGTAAGTCTCCCTATTCAGATGCTTCAGAAGCAGTACAATATCTTGTTTCCTGTTGGTCAGATCAGATTGGGTTGTCCTCATTGTGCTCTGGTTTTGGTACTGAATGCCAGTGGAAAAACTGTGCAACTTCATATACATTTCCTTTTTTCTTCCAGTTAATTAATCATGATTCATTTTGGGTAGGGATAAGTCATCAGTAGCACAGCTTAGACCCAGGTACAAATTTCTCCAAAGTTTAGAGGTGTTTGTATCTAGGGATTTTATTCAGGCTTATTTATATTTTGGGATGAAATATTGCATTACATTTATTTCAAATTATTATTGTGAACATAGTCTTGTAAGTTATTTATAAAATTATAGGTATTGTTGCAAGATTCTTATTTTAAAAGTCTTGAGAAAGTATAAGATCTGTTTCAGTTTGACGGAATGAGGTAAAAAATTTAGTATGATGTATGTGATTCTTGCTCAACAACTGAAAGCTTCAGGTTAAAATATTTTACAGGCGAATTGTGTACCTTGAGACTGAAATGGATTTCACATTTGATTTTTTTAAAAAGAAAATGCTTATTTATGTGTTAATTAAATAAAACATTACTTTATCTGACTCCCAGAGTGTGTAAACTGTGTCTTAATAATTGATGATCCTGCTTGCCTATTAAACCCAACTGAAGAATTAGTGGTTAGGAATTTTAACTGTAGCTGACAACTTAAATAGTCTAATCTCTTAGCTATAGTCTTGAAGGTCATTTTAAAGTAAAAAGTTTAAAAGTAAATTGTGTGGTGAACTTCATCTTATTTCACTAAATCAAAAAAAAAAAAATCCCAGTTCCATAAGAATTAACCAGAAGGATTACCTGCTACCCATCATACTACATGATTGATCCTCCCCCGCTCCCCTATGAAAGCCCATCTCAGGCCTTGGCTACACTTGCAAGTTGCAGTGCTGGTGAGGGGGTTACAGCGCTGCAACTTAGCAGGTGTCCACACTTACAAAGCTCAGCCAGCGCTGCAACTCCCTGTCTGCAGCGCTGGCTGTACACCTGGGTCTGCTACGGGTGTAGTGAATCCAGCGCTGCTAATGCAGCGCTGCTCATCAGGTGTGGACACTCACCAGCGCTTTTATTGGCCTCCAGGGTATTAGGACTTATCCCAACATACCGGCTTTTCCAGCTCGTCTGAGTCATCGCTTAGCAATCTCACTGCCATGGGCTCAGGTGACCCTCGCCCTTTAAATGCCCCAGCGAGAACAATCTTCCATAAAATGCACACCTCTATATCATCAACTAGTTCGACAGAGCCGCGCAAACTGGGCAGCCGTGCGAGTGCAAAGAACAATTCCAATCAATCAACTATGACCTCTATCACAGATCCATGCACCAAAAACTGGAGCGACTCGCCAGCACGGAGCACTGCGACACGACGAGCAAGAGCTATCAATTCAGCTGAGAATGTTGAATGAAGGAAGACTTATATAAGCTAGGCGCGACTAGGAGGTGACTTACAGTAGAAGCAGCACAGACAGTACGGAGCTGTACACAAGGTAAAGAATCTCATTAATCAAACAGAGGAAAATGTTATGGAGACGACAAGGAGGGGTCTGATGAGCTCGCGTGCGGAGCGAGCGCTAGAATGTGGATAATGCGCTATCAATCGATCACCGTGTAGCTGCGCTCTTTGCTATTCAAGTCAATAGAATCTGGGCCCCATCGGATTGCGAGAACAGTCAGTACCCCCCACCTTATTCCGCTGCTCCCAAGGTGAGCCGGTGTGCAGCATGGCTCTGAGTACCTGACCTAGTGTGGCAGATGTGGGTGAGGGCTTCGTGTTCTTTCCTGTAGCGCTCTTGCTCTTCCCCAAGTCACAGACCCCATGCGATTGCAGAGCCAAGCAGCCCCCCCTCCCACTTTCCAGTGTGCGCACGCGTGTGCAAGATGGCTTGAGAGATACCTGCTGTACGCACGATGTTAGAGATGAGCGATCAGCTGTTATTTCCCTGAAGAGCCTGATCTTATGCTGTCCCAGTCACAGAAACCCCATGCGTCCAGCGAGTGAAAAACAGGCAACTCTCCTAGTCAAAAAACTGGATATCCTGCTGAGCTCGCGCTGTTTTGAAAACTCACAACATGTAGTATTCTATTGCAGCCGCGTCCTCTTTGCCTATGTCACAGTGTGTGTAAATGATGCCTACAAAATACTCTATAAACAATGCGCCTCTGTATTACATTTTATCTCTCTTGCTTTTTTAAACAGCTAACCTTGAGTACTGCCCTCCAGCAGCACAGACTCAGAAAGACTGTCGAAACTTTAAGAAAAAAAACAAGGAAAGTCCAAGGAAGACATGCTGAAACAGTCTGAATCTGTATTCCACAGAAATAAAGTATACAGACAGTGAGGGAGAAGAGCCTTAAAAGGCAGGAAGCAGCCCAAGAGAACCACAGATCGCTGCTAGCTCCGGAACGCCACCAGACCTCATGCCAGTCAATGGTAGAACATGCAGGGCAGAGCAGCTACCGTGGCTGCCTCACCCCATCCCAAAACTCAACCATGCCATGCGCAGTCCCACTGTTTCCTCAAAACCCCTTCTCCACGCATCCTGCTTCTTACACACTACCATTGTCTGCCCCCACTCACCAATACGTTCACCTCACAGCCCTGTAACACGACCCTACACTATGCACTCAAACCCCATTCAACCATGCAACATATATATCCTCAAGCTGGCAGCAAGTCAGTGCAGAGCCCTCAAGGAAGAACATATTCAAACCTGTGACTGTACTGCTCATTCACCTACCCCCCTTCCTGTTTTATGTACTGTAATTTTTAATAAAGGTTTCTTGTCTTTTACAACAGTTTTTATTATTACATAGAAAGTTAAACATACTGTACCACAAGTGAAAATAGGCCACTGCAAATAATTGCAACCACTGCAGGTATGCTGTGCACTGCACTTAACTGCTGTGGAAGAACACCCAACAGTTATGTTGGTCTTCAGCTCAAAGTGCTCCTTTAAGGTATCCCTGATCCTTGGAAAGCACTGTGCTGGCTCTCTAGTAGCCCCTGCCTCTCTGGCTGTGCAAATTTAGCCTCCGGCCAATTGTAACTCGAGGTCCATTCGTCACTGAAGGTCACTCTTCCCTCATCAAATATTATGGCAGGATACAGCACGCTGGTTATAATGCGCTGGGATGCGTTTTCCACGGTCTAGCTTCCGTAAGAACTTCTTCTCTTCTCTATAAAACAAGGCCAGAAATGCACACTCGCGAGAACATTCGCTGCCAGCCAGGGACTGCACACCACTCTGTAAGTGTGAATCTGGTCCTGGATGGATCCCGCAATGCACTTCCTGTATACGTATAATACGCGATTTCATGCGCCAGGCATTACGGGTAAGCAGGGTCTCCAAGGATCACAAATGGGCATTTCGACGTCCCCCACTGTTATTTCCTGTCTGGGCAAAAAGTCCTGCTTTGCAGCTTCCCTGAACATGCCACTGGTCCGAAAGATGCGGTGCATCAATGCACCTTTCCACCTCCTTGTGTAATGTCAGTGGAAACCGCCACAGTGATCCACAAGCGCCTGGGAACCATAAGAGAAATACCCTTCCGCATAATGTATCCATGCCAGTGGGGTGGTGCCAGAATAGGAATATGCGTCCCATCTATTTCCCCCACAGTTAGGGAATCCATTTGGGCAAAGCCATCCACAATTTCCTGCACATTCGCCAAGTCACGCTTCTTCTTAGCAGGATGCGATAATGGCCGTGCAAACTTGCATCACCACTATTCCAACGGTCGACTTCCACTCCAAACTGGTTTGCGACCGATCGGTAGCTGTCTGGAGTTTGCAGCTTCCAGACTGCTATAGCCACGCGTTTCTCCAGTGACAGGGGCAGCTCTCAGTCTCGTGTCCTTGCGCTGCAGGGTTGGGGCGGCTCAGCACACAGTCCATGAAAGTGGCTTTCTCACCGTCAAGTTCTGCAGCACTGCTCGTCATCCCAGAACTTGCCAATGACGATGTGATCCACACTCATGCTTTTTCCGAGCCAAAGGAGCATTCCACGGTGCTGAGCACGTCCGTTACTGCCACAAGCAATTTAGTGTCAGGCGCGTCAGGAGAATCTATTTCATCATCGCTCTCACTGTCACTTTGGAGCATAAGGAATAGCTCCACTGCCAGACGTGATGTGCTGGCAACATTCATCAGCAATGTCCTCAGCAGCTCGGGCTCCATTTCTCTCTGAAATCACGCGCCAGACTCACAAACGGCTGAAAAGGGAAGCGATGCACCACGGGTGGTTGGAACAGGAAGCGGAATGACCCGCACCCTTCCATCCCCTTCCACAACCCACAGCGACAAAATGGGACGAGGTGCTCTGTGGGATAGCTGCCCACAATGCACCACTCACAACAGCACTGCAACTGGTGCAAGTGTGGCCACACTGCAGCACTGGTCGCTGTCACACACAGCTGTACGACCACAGCTGTAACTACCAGCGCTGCAAAACTGTGAGTGTAGCCATGGCCAAAGTCAATTCGAGTCTTTCCATTGACTCCAAATGGCTTTGGATTAGGTCATAGTTCTTATTAGAAACTGAAAGAGGAAAAGGAGAAGATACAGGGTGGGTATTTCAAAAGCTGTCACCATTAGCCTAAATTTGCTCCCATTGAATTCGACTGGAACTTTTCCATTAATTTCAATGGAAGCTGAATTAGGCCAATTGCTAATTTGAAATTCCTATTGCCTGAATTTTATAGTTACTTAGTGAAATTTACCTGTGTGCAGAAGGCCCACGGTTAAAACCTACGTAATCCCTAAATTGAGAACTAGAGTGGAGCCTATGTGGAGCATGCACTTTGTGCTGGCCCTCTTCACAGGGGTGAGATTCACCTATAATTAATACAATTGTAGAAAACAGGATTGCTTAATGAGTAATTTAGAAACAGAAAAATGACTAAAATTCAAAGCTTAAAAAGTTACACTAGTTACAAAGCTTAACAAAAACACATTGAGTATGGTAGGATCTGAGAGTCAAATTTATTTTCATTTGTCTTTCAAACGGCTATCAATAGCCTCTAAATGTCTTTAGTTGGAACAGAGATTTGTATAAATAAATAAAGCAAATGTAAATGTACATATAATGAAATCTAGTTATTCACCTCAATGGAAGCAGTGGACATATATTAAAATATAAAACCATGGAAAGACAAAAGGCCAGCGGTGAGAGGGCCCCTGAAAATGTGAAATAACTCCACTGACTCCAGTGGATTTAACTCTGGGATTGTTCTGGTGTAACTGAAATCAGAATTGAATCCAAACTGTTTGGATAATCCCTAAAAGGCAAATGTCTTCAGTTGTCAGTTGACCTGTCAGTGTCACATAATAATTAAACTGCAGATGGCATTCATGCCAATATATAATTGCTGTGATCCTTATTGCTGACATGTCAATATTTAACTTGCATTAACCTTTCCTTTGAGGCTTACAAATAGTGCATCTGTGTCTTGTTGGGGCTTATTTTTCATGTCATTGCCTTGCAAGGCATACAGATTTATAATGTCATTATGTGATGGATTCAGACCACTCCTTCTTGCCTACTGAGCTGGACTAACACTAAAATAACACTGGTTTATTATGTTTTTTCAGCTCTGTCCGCAAACCACTTTTTGAGTCACTCTGAGAATTTATATCTTGAAGGCCAATTCTCTGAAGCCAAGCATAAAGATGCCACTGTAATGAATTATCAACAGAGTTTGGTGGAGAATGACACACTGTTCTATGCTTGTATTGTATACTATAGCAAATTCATAGCTTATGGATTTGTTTTGTCTAATTAATTGACAACAAATGAGGACAAGCAAAAGTTCAGGTGGGAATATCCAGAGCACTGATTGCTCAGAACCTGTTAAAATCAGGCCACTAATTTAAGTGTTTTAAGTATCAAATAACATCTCAAGGGTTGTGTATGACAAGCATATGCCACTGAGACAGCCAACTATATAGAACAATAGTACACCCTGCCAGGCCATATGGTGCAGATGAATGGGCAATGAGAGCATGGCAGGTTCAATGCCTACAGGTGTTCGAGATGAGATGTCTTTGCACAATAAGAGAAGTTACACAAAGAGACAGATTTCTAAGTGAAAGTAGTAGGATGAAAGTTAAAGTCTGTGATGTGGCTGATAAAATCTGGGAAGTGTGACTTTGCTGATTTAGACACATACAGAGGATGAATAGAGGGGACCTAGTGGTAACATGGCAGGAGGGGATGGTAGGAAAGAGACCCCAAGGAAGCGATGGATGGATTGCATCAAAGACAATGGGAAGCAGCTGGACCATAGTACTGCTTTAGACAGACAAACTCTGCGGATACTTGCACAATGACCATACCCGATTTATGCGATAAGGGGAAGAAGAAGAATTCAAGTGCTTACCTTTAGGAACCAAGTTTAAAAATTTTGGCTTATGGGCTTAAATAAAAATAAGCAGAGGTTTGTAAACTTACTGTAGTTTTACAAACTCTGCGAGTATGCTTCCAATTTAAAAAATATGGAGGTTGTCCAGTATTCTACCCTTTAGAGGCTCACTGTTGGCGCCCTATTACAGAGTTACTATCCTCTTTGACACAAATGCTATTGTACTGAAATTTCCTCTAGGACATGCTAAATATGTTGGCATTTCAAATTTTGCATGTAATGTAAAAATACTTTATTCTGTTTAATATCTGAGCAGAGCCCAGTGGAGCTGAAACATTTGATACTTCAGCTACCTGCTTAATAAAGGAAAATTGCAAGTTCGGGTGACACTACAAGTATACCACTTTGAAGGATGCATTAAAATTCTCCTTTGTGCTTTTAGCACTGGATGATTTATAGAGATTACAACTACATTATACTCATGCTTAAAATTAATCTAATTTATCACTTACCATTGTACTTCTTGAGGTCTTCGCTCTTGGGTCCCCAAGAGAGTTACCATGGTATATCTTCCTGACGAGACTTTAAAAACTGGTGAGTATATATTAAATTGATGAATGCCAGGAAATCATGTGGCGTGTGCACTATGAATAGTACCTGACACAAATTGATTAGCAGTAAATTAGTAGTGCACGCATTAAACATGCACATAATACTCTTTGCTCATTATGCAAAGCAACTATACTGCAGGATCTTAGCATCCTGAAATTCCAAAGGTGAACCCATTTTTTGAAAAAAATTCTGCATTTTTATGACTACAAATGTTTGAACATTTTTTGGAACTCGCGTGGTAGAGATTACAAGAATTAAGTTAATCGTTGCTATGGTTACATCAACATGTACAGTAACATGATAAAATGAGATGTGATGTGCCATTGCAAAGAAATTACAAAGATGTGTTTGACTGAAGAAAAGCCACTGCCAATATGTTCTTTTTTGACAAACATTCAAATTATTTTGGAGTTCCAGAAAGGTTTAAGATCCAGGCTGTCAGCCTGAATTAGTTACCATGATGACTTCTCAATAGTTATCAAATTGTTTGGAATATTACTGAAAAGATGTATAATGCCTAAGTTCAGGAAATAAAGGTCTTTTAAGAAAAATGTAGAAACTAATTTTCTTGCATGGAAAGCTTGTCAATAACATTTTACTTGTAATGAGGTGCCCTGAAGGCAGTTGTGGTTGCATTCAAACTATTATCTCCCTTCTCTTTGATATAGTGGCCATGTTATTGCCATACAATTGTAAACCCAGGTCTGATTTGCTATCCAGTCTAACGTCTAGGGATTTTTTTCTAACATGACATTGTGTTCATTTCACTCTCTTTATATATCACATTTTCAGATTTTTTCACTCATATATATGTTAGCTGTGCATTTTTCCAATATGAAATTAATTTTGTTAATTTATTCCAACATTTTTGATCTCTTTAAGGCTCCTTTTCATTACTTCTCAAGCCTCACAGCTGTATTTGCAAACTCATCACATGTGGCTGTGGCTAATAGGAAGAGCGTAGTGACATTAGGGGCAGCTCACTTTTGTGGTCAACTGACCAAAATGTGTGTCACGTAGCATTTTCCCTAATGTCTGATGGAAATATGTTCAAAAAATGAATTTTCTGTTTACAAGAAATTTTGACATTGCAAAATTACTTCCATTCCAAATTGGAATGAAATGTCAAAATATCAGTTTTTTTGTAATACAAAAAATTCTAAAAAGTTTCTAATTGGTAAAGTTGAAATGAAAATTTGTGACATTTTCAATAATAATAATAAAGCGACGTGGAACAGAATTTTTAATTTCAAAATGGTATTGAAAATATTAGAAATCAATCTTTCAAAATGAAATGACATTTTTCATTCTGAAATGTCAACTTGTGAGCACATTTTGTTTTGATACTCTTTATCAGAAAATTGAAAAACCTCATTTTCTGTATTCTCTGTTGGAAAAAATGTTCGTGAAAAAATTTGGATCCACTTTAGTCTGAGGCCATAAAATCAGGGACGAGAAAAGAGTTTATCAGACGCTTGTTAATCTGAGTTAATGCACCATCTGGTGCAACAGATTCCACACACATCATGTGTTTTTGGATACAACACATGCATATTGTGGTATTCTGCTGAAAGCTTCTGCATTCTTACTACCCAAGTTTCCTTCCTCATTGGGTGTCCTACCACTTCTATCAAAATTCTGACAAATGATTCAGCCTTCTGTTTTTACCTTAATAAATCAAGGTGTGAGAATACTAATCAATTAAATGTATTAAGCAAGTGAGCAATAAGGTGGGTACCTGTTTGTGATTTGTGAGTCGGGAGGGGTACTACTGCTAAAACAAACAAAAAAAGCTAAGAGTTCTGCTATAGTCAGAGAGATTAGGCATGAGACTAAAAGTTAATAGGCTTCTAGTCCTGGCTCTTACATGTTCCTCCTATGTGACACTGGAAAGACCCTTCATCTCTCTGAGCTTCATCTGAAAAGGGGTGTGTGGGGAGGAGCAGCAATAATATTAATGTAGCTCATAGAAGGGTCAGGAGGCATAACTAATAGCTGTTCTAAAGTGATATATTAAAGCAAAGTATTAGTAAGTTAAGTAGCAGAAATGGAAATAGAACACAGAAGTTCCAGATTCTTAAACGTACTCTCAGTCCCACTGAGGGATCCACCGTAATCATGTCCTCTTCCTGCTCCTCCTGTCACTGCAGGTTGAAAATTCACATTTACAGTTTTTCATAGATTCCATAGATTTTAAGGCCAGACAGGACCATTCTGATCTGATATCCTCCATAATGTGGGAATATGCTTCAGTGTAAAAATGTCCAATTTATGGGTGTGAATTCATGTGGAATAAATTACTGATAAATTTCGCAGTAATTTTTATGAATAAGTCATCATTAGTTTCACACAGCACCATTGAGATGTATTAGACTTAGAAAAAATCTTTCAGAAAATGCAGGAAGCCTCGTGGCTTGAAACACTTAGGGCATGTCTACACTGCAATAAAACACCAGCTGCTAACTCGGACTGTGAAGCTATTCAGTTGCAGACATCCAAGCTCAGGACCCTAGAGAATATATGGTTTAATTTTGCTCTGATATGAAGGTGAACTAAATAACCAAAATGATCATTCTTCAAACCTAATGTCTATGATAATGTGACACCATGACCACATAGTTCATATTGTCTGAAACTGCTTACTTATTCTTTAAACAGTCAAATTCTTAGGTATGCCATTCATGTAGTTATTGTAAAATATTAGATCACCATAATCTAAAACACTGTTGTCCCTTCCAGTTTGTTTAAGGCTGGATGGTCTTAAAATGAAGATATGGAAAGATGTGCCAACTGTTCAGTTACAGCAGGAAAGTAATCAAAGAATGTACTTAATATTGTTTAGTTTTTAATCTGGTTTAGGGAGGACTTGTATTTGTCTTTATAAAGGTTATATTTGCCTTATAACTAGATTCTGACTTTGTCCTTGAGTTGTTCTCTTCAAATTTTAGTATAATAGTACTTCATTTTAAAGTTATAAAGAATTCTGAGAATTGCTTATGGTATTTGGTAATGTTACAGATGAAATAGTGTTTGAATTTCATTTAATTGTTATGTGTGATTTTATTGACACAACTGGTACAAATTTATTCCAATATGTGATCATATTTGTCATATAGTTATGCATTTATATGGTAATGCATGCCACATATTTAAGAAATTTTACTTGTATTCATTTTTTACCTAGATAAGGTATACATTATAAAATGCTATTCAGATTGTTCTGTGTTCTATTTGGTGCACATTATATGCTATTTTGTTTATACAGTATGCTGGGTCTCACGCTTTCTCTTCTTTGGGGAAGGTTCAGGGTGCCATTGCTTGCCTCTGAATCAGTATTTTAATTACCCCACTATAGTCCTTGAGGAGGGGAGTGAAGAGGGAGGCAGGAAGGGACCTGGCCCGCCCTCTTCTCCAGGTCCCAACCCAGGGGCCCTGAGGTTTGTGGTGAACCACTTGAACTAGCAGTTCCTTCCCCTGGGCTACTTCCCTCTCCTGCCCTTCAGCTTGTGAAGGGGCTTCTTGCCCTCCTTCTACATAAGCCAGGTGCCCCTTACCTAGGGTTTTTTGGATTTCTCAGCCCACCACAGAACTCCTCCAAACTTTCCTTTTAGTCTCTCTTCAAAACTGTTCTCTGCTCCAGCTCCTTCAAACTGCTCTCTGCTCCAAACAAACCTTCCTGCTCCAACTCTCACACTGTCTGACTGAATCAGAGGTTTTTATCACATGACTGACTGCTGGTGCTCTAATTGGCTTCAGTTACTCTAGTTAATCTATAGCAAACCTTCCTCCCCTTGCAGGGAATGAGGTTCCCTGCTAACACTCTCCTGCTGCCCTCTGACCATGCTGTATCACAAGTATATGATTATTCTCTATACAATTTAATATATTCTCATTTAAAATAATCACTTTGTAATAAAGAGGACAAAATTTTAAAATTTTAACTGAAATTCCCTGTTATGTTTATTTTTGACTTCTTTACAAGAACAGAATAAATAAATGCAAACCTTACTTCTGACATACACAAACAGTCCTAAAAATGCTAGTGTCTGAGTTTTAGGAAAAGATCGGGGTAGTTTCTTGGCCTTGCTGAAGCCAATGGGTATTTCTTCTAGATCTTTATTTCCAAGCCAAATCAAAATACATGTATTGTTTCAATTTTCCACTTATTAGGAGTTTCCACAATTCCCTTTGCAGATCTAAAAGTCTCAATTTGTCTATGCCTAAAATCATCACATTCCATCTTGATGTTGGGAATCATTAAGAAAGGGATAGATAATAAGACAGAAAATATCATATACTTCTATATAAATCCATGGTACACCCACATCTTGAATACTGTTGATGTGGTTGTCCCATCTCACAACAGATATATTGGAATTGGAAAAGGTTCAGAAAAGGGCAACAAATATGAGTAGGGGTACGGAATGGCTTCCATATGAGGAGCAATTAATAAGACATGGACTTTTCAGCTTGGAAAAGAGACTACTAAGCGGTGGATATGATAGAGGTCTATAAAATCATGACTGGTGTGGAGAAAGTAAATAAGGAAGTGTTGTTATTTATTCCTTCTCAAAAAACAAGAACTAGAGGTCACCAAATGAAATTGATAGGCTGCAGTGAAACAAACAATAGGAAGTATTTTTTCACACAATGCACAGTCAACCTGTGGAACTCTTTGCCAGAGGATGTTGTGAAGGCCAAGACTATAACAGGGTTCAAAAAAGAACTAGATAAATTCATGGAGGATAGGTCCATCAATGGCTATTAGCCAGGATGGGCAGGGATGATGTCCTTAGCCTCTGTTTGCCAGAAGTTGGGAATGGGCGACGGGATGGATCACTTGATGATTATCTGTTCTGTTCATTCCTTCTGGGGCACCTGGCATTGGCCACTGTCAGAAGACAGGATACTGGGCTAGATGGATCTTTGGTCTGATCCAGTATGGCCATTCTTATGTTCTTAGTCCCAGGTTCATAGGGTTATGGAACTACGTTGGTCTTCTTTACAACCTTCTGATCTATGGCTGCTCCAAGGTGTGAAGAGATCTTGGCATAGTTTAGGCAGCCCTGGATCCTATCTAAGGCTATATCTACACTTATATGCATGACCAAGTAGTGGACCATGTAATGCTCCTCTGTGCTTCCCATAACTGTGTCTGAGAATCCATTTCAGGGGCTGGATCCCAAGTTTCTGTGCATCACCAGGAGATACACTTGGAGCTGCTTTGCTGCATTTTGTTGGTATTTTGGTACTCAAATGCATGTTGCTTTTCTGGCACTGTGCTGGAGGCTGATCAATGCCAACCTTCTGCAGCCTCCATGAAATTTCCCAGAACAGGTGTACATTTCTGTTGCTCCAAGCAAAGTTATGAAGAACAGTGTACTCTAATCACACATTGATCCGCACCTGTGTGTGGTTGATGGGCCAAGTAACTGCTCCCAGAGCTGGATCCAGGTTCATATGTATTGATCAAAAGAGTGCAGTGGAAAGGTCTACTGATGTGGTCAGCGCAGCTCATTACTATCAGTGAAAATAGGCGGAGGGGGAACTTTATAGCTTGGGAAAGGGTCAGGAACAGAAAGGTTCTGTGCATTGCGGTAACCAGGGTGGAGGATCATTGAAACTTGGGACATGGTTAATGTCCTTACCTCTATCCCCATTGCACACAGTACAAGGCCATACCACAGATGAGACATGTACTTCCCTACACACTCAGGCATGCTAGCTCACTCGCCCTCTACACATATGCTTCTGAGGTTTAAGCGTGGACAAATAGGGGGGTTATGGCACAAGCCCATTTACTGACGTGTACAGTCACTAGTGTAGATGGCCCTAAGTCACAGCAGCCTTTGCAAGCTTTCCAATGGGCCACGGCACTGCCTAGAATGTCTGCAGACTTCTGTGCTGAAGCTCTGCTCTGATATACCCATCCCAGCTCCTCCCTTGGCGTATTCCCTATACTGGGGCTTGCAGTGGGGTCCAGGGAAGGCCCCTCATGCTGATTTTTTCAGTGTCTGTGCTACAGAAATCTTCCCTTGGCTTCAGCTGAGCCTTTTAGGAGCTCTTTATGCTGCTCTGGATGTAATTGGATGTGAAGGTGCCAGAGTAGGGGGTAAGGCTCTCACCCTGGATTTCTTATAACCACTGAACACAAATAAAATGATACTTAGTTGTTGTTTCTGATTAAATATTAAACACTCCCTTCAAGATCCATTTCCAGTTGTCTCAACTGTTTCCTCCACCATCAGATGTGCCATAAAGGTGCCTCCGACTCAGGAGTAAAAGTATACAAATAGATAGTGATAAGAGTCATTCAAACCCAGAATATTTGGTCTTGATTATCATATGTACTAAGGCCATTTTACACCACTCTGGCATAAAGTGGCCTCTGTGTGACTGAGAATTGGACCCTTTAGGTTACTGTAAACAGATTAAACTGTCACAGAAAATATAAACCTAAATTGTTACCAGCATCACATTTTCTGCAAATGAAAACAGAACTGCTGTATCAGAACTGCTATTCTGGCTCAGACCAATGGACTATCTGGTGTTCTGTCTCCTGCCTTCAACAGCTAATACCTCATGCTTCAGTGTTATGCTTTGTGAGAGTTTTTAGCCTATGTATGCAGTATCATGCCTACTGGGGAAACATCATTCTTACCACATATAGTTAGTGGTTGTTGTATGTCCTCAAGAGGATGGTTGATAAAGAGTTGTCAATTCTTATCCTACTTAATATTACACCAAAAAAAAACCCAACAACCCACCTTATGCTAAAAGTGTGTGACCCCCTTCTGGTCCATCCCCTCCAACTTGTCCCAGTCATGTCTCTTTCCCACCTAGGGCTTCTCATCCCAGTCTCCGCTCCTCAGCCTTCTCATTTCATTCTCAGTCTCCTTGTCCAGCAAGTTCCAGTCTCACCTCTTCCAACTCCCCCTCTCAGTCTCCCTCCCACTAGCCAGACCCAGTCACCCTTTGTCCCTCAGCTCCTCATCCATTCAGTCTCTCTCCCCAACCCTGGCTTCTGGTCTCCTCACTAGCTCCAAGACCCAGACTCCCTCCTAAGGCTATTTATCCAATCTCAGTGTTCTCCGGCACCCCTCAAATACCTTGTCTGTTTGTTCATCCCATCCCCGTTCTCTGCCCATTCCCTAGCCCCTCATTAGATCTGTCTCCCCTCCTCCATTATTTCCTTCCCGCATCCCAGGAGTTCTCAGTCCCATTCTCCTTGCCCAGCCACTCCCAATCTTCTCTGGCTCCTCATCTAACATCAGACCCCACCCCAACCTCTTGGCTTTCCTCACTGTCTTCTTCTCCAATTCTATATGCCAGTCCAATCACAGTCCTCACAGCTCCCATGGCCAGCCTCTTGCATTCCCTCCATACCCCCAGCTACCAGTCTCCTTTCTGAGTCAGTCCTGGTCTCCTCCCAGGATCCTTGTCCCAATCTACTCCTCCACTCTCACGGGCAAGGCTTTTGTCCCTTCTGCATGTGAATCAGGAAACTTTATCCTCCTGCCTGGACCCAGCAGAGGGGGTCATGGAAGCACGGTCAAATGCTGATCAATGAGTATAAATGCAACTGTTATAGCAAAGAAACAACCAAACTCTAAAGCATTTAAAAGGAAAGATGCATGGATGCAATGATTTAAAGGCTATATATCAGTACTTCTATAGAGAAGGTGATAGAAAAAAAGTCCTGAAGAAGTATTTTTAGGATTTGGGCTAGACATGATCACAAAGCCATTTCTAGGTATGTTTGCCACACCAGGACAGCTTACTTCATTGCCAAAAAAAAAAAAAGAAAAAAAGACTTTTCATTTTCCACATTGTGTGACCTGTTAAAATTACAGGAATTCAATGGCAACCGATATGGGGACATCCATCACTCTCATCACAGCAGCTGCAATGCCACCATGCACATGACTGTTGAAATGGGAAAGAAATTAACAGTTCATTGCACAGAAAATACCACATCTTTCTTTTGAATTTCTGGTACAAAGGAAAAATAAACAATGGTAAAAACTATGGAAATTATGGGTCAAAATATCTCTATGAAGCAAAACTGTATGTTGTTAATGGGATGCTGAAGAGGATCATGTTAAGACATGTTATACACATCACTAATTCTTCCAGTCATTTTTGGAGAGCCTAGTGTGAGTGATCAGATTTTTATTAGAGTTTGTACATGTATGATTTCTGAATATTAACTCCATTGAGATGAAGGAAGAGAGTATACCAGTTAGAGAGGTTGCAGCTTGTGGTGTGTGGAAATATGAAGATGCAGCTGATATAAAAGATTTATGGTTTCAGTGAAGATTTAGATGTCTTAACTTGATTTTCACTGTACTCCAGCATAGGCAAACCTTTTCTTTAATATCAAATATTTTCCATTTAATAATTCGTCTGCAAAATTTAGGGTTGACTTTTCAGGTTTGATGTTGCTACTTGAAACAGACCCTCAACTGAACATAAATGAAGTGGACTTGGGACCAGACTATGCAAACCACCATTTAATCATATAGACTCAAAGGTATTCACACAATCCAGGTGAACGAAGGATAATACCGTTTCTAATTCAGGAAAATCAGAAGACAGAAAAAAAGCTGTAACTTCTGAAGCATTCTCAAAGTATGAATTAATATTTTGTTCTTTAATTGACTTGTCTTTAAAACACTGGCTAACTAGCAGAAGAGGGGGAGAAAAGATTTTATAATCTCTATGCTGTCTCCATGAAACTGACTATGACCCAAAATAGCCTGAGGTTATTAATATTGTAAATCTTCTGTAAGAGATTTCAGTGGATGTACTTCATAGTCAAGAAGGCAATTAAAAAAAGAATCAGGAAACAAATCTTATAAATCTGCACTAGTGTCAAATTTCCTAGTGCTGCTAGTATAAAAACAAATGCTTATATTGTGTTCCTGCAAATCATTGAATAAAATAAAATGAAATAAAATGAAGGTGGCAACAAGGAGTTAGTACTATAGTGTTTTACTAGTCCATGTCAATCAAAATCACAAACCTTTCGATTCTTATTAAGAATCTCAGTAATACACATTGTTGCTATCAAGTATTAAGGTCTTTTAATGTATAATATGCTGATTAAGTTTCTTGATATAGTCAAATAACTGAAGTTCTACAGACACAATAAAATAAGGGAGTCGCCTTTATTTTATTTTATTTTATTTTACTGAGTCTTAACGGAACACTTTGAGAAGCATTTTTGCCATTGCCAGCAGTATCAAAATTTGGATATATGTTCTGTGCCTCTTTAAAGCATTTTTGCTGTAGTCTGAATACAGTGGTTTCTGAATGTGTTTGAATATTCAGCCACAAAAACCTTGGGGAGCTTCACAGTTTGAACAGTATTTTATTTTCTACTTTACAAGACTGCACATTTTCAGACTCTTAAAAAATCTACAGATGTCACATAACGAACACATACCCTCAAGCTATTATTGAAACCAACAAATATTTAGTATGCAAAATTTTAAATGACTTGTTTATGGTGCCAAAGTGTCTCAGGACAGAAAATAATTTGCCATTCACTTTTTCCCCAGGGCTCAGCCATCCTTAGCAATGTTATGAAATAGCTGTGAATTGGAATCAGATGACAGAAAGGCTTGGTTATGCTTTAGAGTGTATCAAACTTTCTTTTGTGCGCACTAGAAGCCAGATTTGTAAACAATTTTTTCCTTGCAACCAAATTTTGCCCAGGGATACACAAAGACAGAATTAGATCCTTGAGATACTACTTGAAAAATACCTTGTTTTAATAGTTAGCACAGAACTAGATAAGGAGCTAGAAAATCTTACTTGGAATGACAGTTCTTACAACATTCACCATACTGTACTTTCATCACCAGCTGCAGGAATTGATTGCAAGACTGTGGTATATGCTGCAGTTTTCTTGATAATTCCCCAGTTAGTTAAACCGGAAAGTACTATGACTGCCACACAATGATTTATTCACTTAGTTAAGAAGGAAAGTAGATGCTTACCTATGGCATTCACAGCAGGATCACAGAGCATTGTGTTGTCAGTGTTCTAGTATTCAAATAAACATAAACTTCTATGGGTTGGTTTAAAACCAATAATCAAAGAGAAGACAAAAGAAAAAGAACAATGAGAAAGATAAGATTTTACTTGCAGGCCTGACTCCTTGACTTGATTTAACCTGAACATAATCATGGCCACTGTAATGGTCTTCTCTGAATTATTTATCATCGGTGATACTGGATATGACAGAGATTGAAAATGGGTACAGATAATGGCACTTAGATAACATGGTTATTGTTTTAGTGTATAGCCAGCTGTGCCACCTGTCTCGCCCATGTGCAGTTAGTGCACATTGTCATGCCAGGATATCCTCAGCTGGTGTAAATTGTCATAGTGCTATTAACTTCAATGGAGCTATGGTAGTTTACATCAGCTGAGGAAAAATCCCCTTATTCTTATTTTGTAAGGAGAGGAGGACTGTAATTTACATTTCCTTCAAGTAACATTTTATAGAAGTGAGGAAACATGAAATTTCAGTGAGAACTACTTAACAGTAATTCCATCTGTAGCATTGCACACACACACACACACACACACACACATGCACATGCTGCATTATATATGAAAGGACATATCCTTTCAGAAATGGCTACAACCATCTTTATAATTGGCTGAGAAGCTGCTGGCAGTAGGAAGAGCAGGAGCTACCTCTTAGCGCTAAACAGATCAGTACAAACTGGACTGGACAAAGCACTGGAGAGTATTCTGTAGGGGACAAACATTTACTGCCTCTTGGAGAATGGGCTAGATATCATAAAAGGGCTTTTCGAGCTCTAATTTCTTTGATTCCATTAAGTGCTCTAAAAGGGTGAAATTCAGTTTATTCTTGGAATAAGCACCAAGACCTCCCAGTGAATTTGAGCCAAAGTTTTTAAAGGATCTTTCTTTATACTGTTATTTTATTATTAATTTATTGTGGTTTGTAGAATACATTAATCAGCGCATGTACGAAAAGAATAATAATTAAAACAGCATTTTACAAAACTGGCACAATATCTCTCTCAAACCATATGCTCTCTTAACCTCTACTGCCCCCGCTGCCCCTGACATTACATCCTTTATAAAAACCAGGGGAAACAGGTGGGAGGGTCAATATACTGTGAAGATCATTAAATCCTGACTCTGGCGATGCATGTTTGGGGATGATAGTTTTAGAATCAAGGATCTCTCTCCAATGATGCCCTGCCAGCAACCATTTCTTGTGGAAATTAGTTAATTCAAGTGTTTAAAATGCTTGAAACTGCCACAGAATCTAACTAGGAGAGAACCGATTTAACCTGAATTCCTATATTTCCAACCTCACCATCACATTGTTTCTGGATATATAGTAAAAGCCAGAAACTACCTGAGACAGTCATATGAATATCATGGGGGTTGTGAGATCTTTATAGCCATGTTGTGTCTTCAGTTCATATGCATATTTCTCATTGCTGGCAATAGGTGTATGGTGTTGGTTTCATAGGTTACAATAGAACTATTATCTAATTTTGTGCATTCTTTCATTATTATGGAATTCATAGAATCATAGAATATTAGGGTTGGAAGAGACCTCAGGAGGTCATATAGTCCAATCATCTGCTCAAAGTAGGACCAACACCAACTAAATCATCCCAGCCAGGGCTTTGTCAAGCTGGGCTTTAAAAACCTCCAAGGATGGAGATTCCACCACCTCCCTAGGTAACCCATTCCAGTGCTTTAGCACCCTTCTAATGAAATCATGTTTCCTAATACCAGCCTAGACCTCCCTCACTGCTACTTGAGACCATTGTTTCTTGTTCTGTCATCTGCTACCACTGAGAACAGCCTAGCACCATCCTCTTTGGAATGAACCCCTCTTCCTGTAGTTGAAGGCTGTTATCAAATCCTCACTCTTCACTTCTGCAGACTAAATAACCCCAGATCCCTCAGCTTCTGCTTGTAAGTCATATGCCCCAGCCCCCCTAATCATGTTTGTTGCCCTCCACTGAACTCTCCAATTTGTCCACATCCTTTCTGTAGTGAGGGGACCAAAACTGGACACAATAGTCCAGATGTGGCCTCACCAGTGCCAAATACAGGGGAATAATCACTCCCTCAATCTGCTGGCAATCCTCCTACTAATACAACCCAATATGCTGTTGGCCTTCTTGGCAACAAGTGCACACTGCTGACTCATATCCAGCTTCTCATCCACTGTAATCTCCAGGTCCTTTTCTGCAGAGCAGAACCATTGCTTAGCCAGTCGGTCCCTAGCTTGTACCAGTGCATGGGATTCTTCTGTCCTAAGTATAGGACTTGCATTTGTCCTTATTGATCCTCATCAGATTTATTTTTGCCCAATCCTCCAATTTGTCTAGGTCACTCTGGACCCTATCCTTACCCTCCAGCATATCTACCTCTGCCCTCAGCTCAGCGTCATCTGCGAACTTGCTGAGGGTACAATTCATCCCGTCATCCAGATTATTAATAAAGATACTGAACAGAAATGGCTTCAGGACCCTTGGGGCTCTCCGCTTGATACTGGCTGCCAACTAGACATCGAGCCACTGATCACTACCTGTTGAGCCCAACAATCTAGCCAGCTTTCTATCCACCTCATAGTCCAATCATCCAGTCCATACTTCTTTAACTTGCTGGCAAGAATACTGTGGGATACCTCATCAAATGCTTGCTAAAGTCACAGAGCCAGCTATTCACAGAGCCAGTTATCTCATTATAGAAGGCAAAGAGGTTGGTCAGGCATGACTTACCCTTGGTGAATCCATGTTGGTATTCCTAATCTCCTTCCTCTCCTCCAAGTGCTTCAAAATGGATTCCTTGAGGACATGCACCATGATTTTGCTGGGGACTGAAGTGGGTGGTCTGTAGTTCCCCTGGTTCTGTTCCTTCCCTTTTTTAAATATGGGCACTATATTTGCTTTTTTCCAATTGTCTGGGACCTCCCCCGATCACCAGGAACTTTCAAAGATAATGGCCAATGGCTCTGCAATCACATCAGCCAACTCCCTCAGCACCCTTGAATGCATTAGATCTGGACCCATGCACTTGTGCTTGTCCAGCTTTTCTTAATAGTCCTCAACTTGTTCTTTCACTACTGAAAGCTGCTCACCTCCTCCCCATACTGTGCTGCCCAGTGTAGCAGCGTGGGAGCTGACCCTGTCTGTGAAGACTGAGGCAAAAAAACCATTGAGTACTTCGGCTTTTTCCACATCATCTGTCACCCCCCCATTCAGTAAGGGTCCCACACTTTCCCTGACTTTCTTTTTGTTGCTAACATATCTGTAGAAACCCTTCTTGTTACCCTTCACATCCCTTGCTAGCTGCAACTCCAATTGTGCCTTGGCCTTCCTGATTACACCCCTGCATGCGCTAGCAATATTTTTATACTCCTCCGTAGTCATCTGTTCAAATTTCCACTTCTTGTAAGCTTCCTTTTTAAGTTTAAGCTCACCAAAGACTTCACTGTTAAGCCAAGCTGGTCGCCTGCTATAGTTGCTGTTCTTTCTGCACATTGGGATGGTTTGTTCCTACTCCCTCAATAAGGCTTCTTTAAAATACAGCCAGCTCTCCTGGACTCCTTTCCCCAACATATTAGCCAGCATATTGATCCTGCCCATCAATTCCCTAAAGGAGTCAAAGTCTGGTTTTCTGAAGTCCAGGGTCCGAATTCTGCTGCTCTCCTTTCTTCCTTGTGTCAGGATCCTGAACTCAACCATCTCATGGTCACTGTTGCCTAGGTTGCCACCCACTTTTACTTCCCCTACCAATTCTTTCCTGTTTTTAAGCAGCAGGTCAAGAGGAGCACAGCCTCTAGTTGGTTCCTCCAGTACTTGTACCAGGAAGCTGTCCCCAACAACTTCCTCGATTGTCTATGCATTGCTGTATTGCTCTCCCAGCAGATGTCCCCCATCAGAACCAGGGCCTGTGATCTGGAAACTTCATTTAGTTGTCCAAATTATGTTGACTGTGCTTTTGCATAATTCATTCACAATTCAGAATTAAAACAAACATCATACTAATTATATATATTTTATATAATCATGCATGCAAGATATTTTAGCTGTTTCTGTCATTGTTTTCAAAAACCATCTGTTGCTACCCAGAAACATTTAGGATTCTGGGTGAAAAAAACCCTCTCTCTTGCAAATGACTTTTTGGAAGAGGGTTAGCAGGAATCACATGAAGTCAATAAGGATAACATACTTGGATTACTTTATATACAACAGACATCAAAGTCTAAATCATGTAGACGTGTGGTTTTAATTTCTGCTTTGAAATGAGGCACAAGCAATTGTATAACATATATTGTACTCTGTCAGACATTTCACTTATTTCACAGCCCGCAGACAATGTGAGAGCCACATCTCCATGTGTTATTGTAGTATGTTCTTTTCAATATTGTGTCACACTTGTTCCAGTGATAGATTTAGATATGTGTTCCAGGCTACATGGCTGTATCTGGCTTAAAGTTTACAAAGTACTTCCCAAGTTACCACCTGGACCAGGCAGAGAGAAGAAATCCAACCTCAGACACATATTATGAATAGAGGTCATTTCCAGAACTGTTTTATATTGTCTTACACATGGATATATTTATGGCTGTGACAAGAGTCATACCTCAAGCCTCAACACATTAGAAATGAGATAACAAGTTGCAGTTATTTCAGCATATTACAGTTCGGCGAAGAGTCCTTGTCATCACTGATGTTATTACATAATTGCTTTTAAAATTTGTTAAATTATTTATCTTTTATTATTTTTACTGAGTACCTTTAACATAGTTCTTCATGGCAAGGGAAAAATGTTCCTAAAAACCATGAGAGATGCTATTCCTACGGTGTATCTGACACAAGGGCAGTAATGGAAATATCATAGAAACCTCTTTTCATGAGTTCTTCAGATTACTTTGATTCAGACGTTTCAGGTAAATAAATTTGGAATGTTTTATCTGTTCTAAACCTCCAAATTCCATCTCTACTTGAGTTCTGGTTGTCTTAATAGCATGGAGAAAGTGAAGGTGGAGGAAAAGAAGAAAGAGAGAAGTGACTGACTACATTTCTATTGCTATCATTTAATAAAGCTTTCTATTTGAAGACAAATCATTCTGAAGTCTGCAACACTGTACAGACTCATAGAAAGTAGATCTGGGAAAGAACCACTTAGATCATCCAGTGAATATTCCAACTAATATATGCTTCTTATTCACCACCTATGTTTGAATCTAGTTTTGAAAGTTTGAAAGGCCTTAATTAAAATTTACTTATGCTCCTGGTTGCTCCACAGAAAATCTTATTTCTCTGTTTTCTTCTGTGTCCTCTTTATTTTGATACTTTGTAGAGTCTGAAATACTTTCTTTTCTTCTTTCATTACATTTTCTAAATTCACTATGGAATAATGTTATATTATTATATTCATGAGGTAGATTTTATTATTTGAACAGTATTTACCACATTATGGATTTTCTGCATGGAACAAGAATATTTGGGAACCTCTTCATTTCCACAGATGATTTTTCTTCCTTTCTAGCCCGTAACCATACATCTATCTTTGTCAAGCTCCATGTACTCTAAAATAGCTCAGGAATAGTTCTTCAGTGATTCAACTCCTTTATTAATCCTCATTACCTGATGTTCCATCTAATGTAATCACATCTACATACTGGGAAATTGGCCTTACACTCATTATCCCAGTTGTTTGTATTGTAATATGCTTGACAAAGATGAATTCTTAGCAAGTCTTCTTTATTACATAAGGAAGTTTACCACTATGTATCTAAACTATGTTCTTGACTTCAAAGTCTAACACAATATCTTGAATGTTGGCATTTAATCTGAAATTTCTGACAGTAAGATGTCCAAAGCAATCTCTTTCAGTTGAAGGCCACTAAAGTTTCAATGAACTGCGTCACCTTAGTTTCCAGTAGCATTGATGGTTATTCTAAGTTGAAGGATCTTTGTAAAATAGCTCAAGTCTCCAGAGATCAGTCCTGAAATGAAATGTGACATCTTTTAGCAAATAGGAGCGAGTGTAGTTTGGTGGCTAGGACTGCTAAGGGATGACTATTAGTTTATATTCCTGATTTGTTGCGTGATCTAGTGTATTTCATTCTGTGCCTGATTTACTCTTTGGTGAAATGATGTAATGTGTAACCTACTTAATGCATGCTTGTAAAACATCTCAAAAACCTGTTAAGGATGGTGCCATGTTAGTACAAGAAATGGGCCCAAATTAAAAAGCTCAGATCTGATCATCCCCTAATTTGTGCAATTCAGATCCAGATCGAATCATTTTGGCTCAAGTCTCTTTCAAAATATTGCTAATTCATGTTTGTTACAAATGTAGCTATTTTTGTGATGGTATAAGGAAACCAGTTTCTTGTGATGTGGGCAAAAGTTAATGTTTGTTTCAGTGGCTGATACCTGTAGAATATAATTGCACAGCTGATTCTTATACAGAGCGTAAACTGATGGCTTGTATAAAACAAATACTAGACCTCTGCAAACAATATCCCTAAAGTAAAAGAAAAACTCAGCTGAAACTGCTGAGTTTTACTTTGGTTTTCATCAAAATAATTAATTTAGCATGTGTTTGAAATAATCTGTACATAGACCCAAATTTGCATGAAGCTGTGCTTGGGTTCACTCAAAAGTAATTTTCAGGTTTTAGGTTCTATAATAAAAGTTTTGTACATTTGTGATAAAAAGCAGAGGTGGGAAAATATTTGCAATGAAAAGTAAAACTTCTTACTCACAAGAACTAGAACATAAACAGAACCAAACCTGAGGTTTGTAAAAGAAGGACTAAGGGTTTTTTGTGATTTTTTTTTATTCTAAAATTTTTCTTGGCCTTATATACATTCTGCTTTTGGCTGGAAGTAGAAAATTAAAATATTACAAAAGAGACTTGTTGCAGTGTTTTCAAGTCTGACTGTAAGTGGAATGTAATCCAAAACTTAGAAGGAAGTCTATCTCATGGATTTTTATGCCTACAAGCTTCCGATAATACTCAGATTGTTGGATGCTTCTCTTGAAATGGAAACTTCTGAGGTTTGGCCAATAACATGCCATAGTCCTCTGGCCAGGAAGATAATGTGAATCAGCAGCTGAATGTTTCTTAGGACCCTGCAAGGTGCTGAACATCAACAACTCACATTGAAAACATAGATGGTCCCAACACCTCACAACACCTGTTTCTTTTTTAGATCTTTTCTACATAGCATATTGCATGATCCTGGTAATTTTGCCCATTTTGAAAGCACCTACAGAACATCTAAACTTGACATTTTGCTTTTCAATGCTGTTTAGTATCCACTTTTTCCTTTCTTGAAATCAGCTGTCCTTGTGTTAATATTTCTTACCAGTTAATTAGTGTCCTGGGTGTTGTGTCTGTTGCAAGTTGTGTTGTGTCACCTGCTGTAAGTTAGTATCATTATAAGAAAATTGGATAAGCATTGTTAGATATAATGTGATTGAAGGAAGACTGGGAATCTATGCATTTAAATGCAGTGATTTAGATTCAGCCAGGATGAAGAAGCTGTATTATTGTTAAAATAAATTAAAAAGCGGGATCAGAAGGTTCTTCTCCAGAAATGTTTAAAATACTTAATACTATTTTCTACTTTTTAAAAGATTTTTGCACACACCAATAAGTAAATGTACCTACTATATAATACTAACTTTCCAAAGGCAAGTTATAGTCTTTTTAAAAAAATCCACCAAAACCACTAGTAGCGCAAAACACTAACATACTTCCCATTAGACACAAATTTTACAGCATGCCAGATGTCAGCGCTACTGATATAAAAAATACCAATAACCTGTGAAAACAAAGCAGATTATTCCCTTCCTTGCACGTAAGAATACTGGGCTCCTGTATTTATTTTCCATCCGCAATAATGGTCTTCCATGGACACAATTATGTCCCTAAACATCTCTATAAAACATCAAGGTGCATTTCACTGTAATATCTGACACTAGGTTCTATGTCCAACAACACATGTGAAGTTTTCTTCACTGATGCTGAAACTAGGAGGTAGCTGAAAGCATCAATACCCTTAGAGAACTTTACTGAGATTCCATAAACTCATATTTGGTTTGCATGAGGTATATACATTGTTAATGTTTTGGCAGCACATGCCCAAATATGGACAATGAAAGTCCAATTTCAGTCTTGATGTCTGAGTTGTCCATGTTCCACCTTAAAATACTGGGGTGTAGTAGTAATTCAGTACACTGTTATATTTTTTATGTGGGTTTCCCCTTCCGGACTGCAGTACCCCAAAACAATGATCTTCTATAGCTTTAGCTTCATATTGTAGACCCTGACAGATTTTCTTTATTTTGAACATGAGACTACACAGTGTGTTTTCCCTGCTTATAATTTCACTGTATGCTGTGGTCCTAGTAGTAGATGTGTAGGCAACTGCTTAAATAGCATTAAAAAGATATATTTTGGAAATGGTTTATTGTGTAAGACCATGTTGCCCGAGCACTTATCCTTCAGTTAAATCTTTAGGAAATAAAGGCCCACATAATTTAGAAAGGAAAAGTCTGAAAGAGAAAAAAATAACCTTCAAGCACACATCTTTGAATTTTTTTTCCTGGATACACTCACTTTATTTTTAAAATATGCATTTGTAAAGTATTACAATTCACTCATTAAAGATGGTTCAACCCTGCCCCTTCGATGTCTTTTGGGCTTCTACATCCTGTTTTCTTAAAGACAAACAAAAAGAAGCAAATCTGATATAAAGTAAATTAGCTGGGAAAGCCATATTCTGCCGTCTTAATTATGCACAAATATTGACTTGAGCATGCCATAAGACCTCCCAGAATAGGGCCCCAGTATGTGCATCTGTTGAAAGAGACTGCCAAAAAAAAGTATGTTTCGACCTCCAACATGTAAAATATGCATAGTCAATTATAAAAATCCTGACAATTTCAAACAGGTTTTAGTAAGTTGCTGCAGTCCTGGGAAGCAATAACTTACATGCCAACCACTCATGTAAGTTTTATGTGTCTAACTTCCCTTTTAGCATACTTTCCATGGCAATTCTTACATGAGATGATACATAACGTATTTCCAAGATAGAGGATTTTCCTTCTAGCAGATTTCTTACATACAGCAAGAATACACATGTGAATTTCAATACCCCATGTGCTGTTTTCAAAGGGAGGCAGACTATAGTAAGCTGCCATATTCAATATACATACTTGTTTTTGCCAGATGTTTTTCTTTAACATATGTTGTTTGGTTCTATGTAATTGGCAGTGTTTTTCCATAACTTGTTAAACCCTGAACATGTGATTAGAAAAATAAATCAGTCTTGAAATATTGCATTTGGCATTTCATTTCTGTGCTTAGTGATATTCTGGACATGTAGCACATGCTAAATTTGTGCACATTCCATTGGATAAGAAGGAGAACTTTCCTTTTATGGGCAAAAAAATGGCTTCTTGTGCCCACATTTGCTTTTTGTGTGTTCCTCCATGCCATACCTGCGTGCCAATATAGACCTCACAAAATTACTACAAATAAAACATGAACCTGAACGCATACCTAAAATAAATATAGCTAGACTTTCCTGACCACCAAAGTATTTTTAATTAACTTACTTTTGATTATTTTATACAGCTGCAATCTAAGATTAGGAACATATGGTTCTGATGGTAAATTAGCACTAGCAAGATACAGCGCTGTGAACATTTCATAACATTTTCAGAACACATAAGATATCTTGGCTTTACATAAATTCAGACATAGCACGCAGGTTGTGCCTTTGTCAAAACAATCCTGAAGAACTATAATACCGTAAGGATTTATTGAAGATCTCATGAGGAATTAATAAAGAGAGTTACAAATTATCATCTGCATTAGTGTGTCATTTGCATGGGAATCATGTAGAACTCTACATTTGAGAACAATAAACTTGGACTCAGCAGAGAGGCCAAACACTGAATAACTATGCAGCTGATAAGATGAATATTTTAACAGATAATGTCTTTATTTCATGAGAATTTCCTGGCCCTTAAGACCAAAAAAGAGGATAATTACAAATCGGTGGACATGGACTTCAGCAATTTTTTCAGAACTTCCATCTAGAGATTCATCTCCATGTAGATAATGTGCAGAATGGAGTTAATTCTTCCAATTTATACAGTATTTATTTTATATATTTCAATCTAGTGTAGAATCTAACTATGGCTGTGAAGGTATGTTTTTCATCATTGTTACTGTGGTAGTGTTTGTTTTTATGTCAATTTCACATCTCTAGTAAGAGTTTAGACATCAAGTGAGAAGAATTGAGCTGGGATTGATTGAACTGAATTGGATGACTCTGCACTCAATTCATAGGATGAATATTTATTGGGAGAGGAACTTTGACAAATAAATTTAATTCCCACACATTGATGATAGTTTATTGTTCAAATACTGTCAATCTCCTGATTTTTAAAAATGTATTTACCATGTTTATCATAGTAGTGCATACAGATCAATTACTAGGCACTGTACAAATATAGGATAAGAGACAGTGCCTGCCTGAAGAGCATACAGTCTAAATAAACAAGACAGGCAAAGGATAGGGGTAAAGTATATTACATACAATGAGTATCTACTATCAGTGAGTGAATTTCTATATTTATAGAAAGCCATTCTGCAGTATTCAGTGCTCTCAATGGGAAAGTATTGGATCCATTGAACAGACTGAAGACTTTGACAAAGTTGTGAAAGTTCCTGCAAGAGCTATGAAATCCCAGCTGTTTGGATTGTGGCTGCCTTTCAAACATCAAAAGCTTCATTTATTGCTTGAAAAGGCCTGTTTAACATTGGCAATAGTCAAATAGGCTTTATCCCCCCACCCAAGAAACAAAAACAAACACACAAGGGAATCATAGAAGTAAAAGATGGAAAAGATCTATTAGCTCATCTAGTCTGTCCCCCTGCCAATGCAGATTTTTTGTCCAAAGCTTTGTTCATCCCAGTTTAAATGAAGCTTTTATGGCTTCAAAAGTGGTTGCAGAAATTTGCTTCTTGGAGCAGTGGTCCTCAGTCTAGCATCCATGGACCACTAAGTGGTATTTGGAGACCTTTCTGCTTGTCAGCAAAATTAAATTTGATGAGAAATAAAGCAGTAGGGAACTGTGATGTTGGAAGGAAAAAGTAGTCTATGAGCAGGTATTTCCCTTACTAAGTGATCTGGAGAATTTAAAAACTAATTGGAGAATCATCATCTGAGATAAATGAATCCAAAATGCTAGCCTTGCCTGGTACGTGTCAAAATGAATAATTTTCACAGTGCAGGCTCCTGCAGAAAAGTCTGCCATACTTTTAAATTGTCAGAACTGTATAGTATAGTATGGTCAGAACACATATACATTGACAAATAGAGTTGGGAAACATGTTTGGATGAATAGCTGATTCAACAAAAAATGCAGTTGCCGTCAACCTGAACCTCTTCCTGAATTTGTGTCGTCTCCTGACTAGTTTGGCAATCTCAAAACCACTTTGTTTCGACATTACTCAACCATTTTGAGTTTTCAGGTTGGAGATATAAAATAGCCGGACAAGCTGGTTTGTAGATTCCAAGACTTGAAGGGATCATTGCGATCATCTTGTCTGACTTCCTGTGTAACACAGGTCATAGAACTACCCAAAAATAATTCATAGAGCATATCTTTAAAGAAAATATGGAATCTTGATTTAAAAATTGCCAGTGATATCCCAAGCCCGACCTGCATCTCACTGTGGTGGAGGGGGTGTAACATCTGAAGTAGGAGATTGGTTGTTGGAACTATGCCATCAGCGATGAAGGCTTGTCCAAAATATCCCCTTGGGCATTATGCGAGGTGGACAGATCCAACATGAAAATGATGGCTAACACAGGGTAAAGGTGCAGGACAGCAGCTGCACCTAGCTACCTAAGGCAAAGGAAGTCACTGAGAAAAACTCAACAGCTTGAGTAACGCGGCGTGAAGCCAGTACTGGTAGACTAGAAAAAGGGTCGTGTTACTGCACCTCTGTCTCATCCCAGTGGGACGAAGCATTTCCTGGTATAATCATTCGCTCTTGTTTTTCTGACCATAAATAACCTAATATTCAGCATGAGGGTTAAAGCCCCTGTCTCACTTTCAGCTGATGTGTCAGTGCCATCTCCCCTGAGTGGAAACATGATGGGTTCATGCCAAAGCCCCCATGTGGACATGTGTCCTCTGATGTTGGCAGCCTGGTCTGCAGTAAATTGTGACAATGCATCCAACTGTATCTGGGATCTCCAACAGCCCATCAAAATTGCAACTTGGAATGTTGCAACTCTTCACAGGCATGGTCATCAGGTCACTGTTTCACGTGAAATGGACTGTCTTGGTATATCAATCACAGGACTAACAGAAGTAAGGCTGATAGATCACAGATGTCACAAGGTGGAAGATTCTTTACTTCTGTATTCTGGGGGCTCCAACCATTTTCATGGGGTAGCACTACTACTGCGAGGTGAGGTCAAGTCCTCCCTAACAACCTGGATGCCTATGTCTCCTCATTTACTTATTGCACGTCTTAAACATCGACACAGTTATCTCACTGTCATAGTAGTCTATGTACCAACAGAGGAATCTGTTGACTCAATTAAAGATTATTGGAAATTTTAGTATACATGAGATGGCCTAAATGCAGTTACTGACTCCCTGCAAACTGGGTTTGAACAGGTCATTGATCATTATAGTTCAGGCACACCCAATGATAACTCTTGCTGCTTGCTTACATTCTGTGCTGCCCAGAATCTTTTCATTCTTGGGTAATGGTTCAAGCAGCTATGCATACGCCAGATATCATGGATCTTTCATGAAGGCATCACTCAGAAAGAGATGGATCACATCATTACACGTGACAAATGTCTCTTCACCTCCTGTAGAGTATATCATGGTGCGGAATGCGCAGCAAACACAGATCACCATCTAGTGGTCGCCCGTGTGGCGTAGATGCTCCAATGAGCAGGTAAACCCTCTGTGATGATGAAGAAGTTTGATATTGACGCACTCTATGTGCCAGGTTTAGCCAACAGGTTTTGTACTGATGTCAGCATCAGATTTTCAGCTCTAGCTAATCTGGCAGATGACAGTAATACAGTTACTTATATACTGTAATCAAGTTACACCTTAATCTTCTTTTTGTCAATCTAAATAGATTGAGCTCCTTTGGCCTAACCCTTTAATCATTCTTGTGGCTCTTCTCTGGATCCTGATCATTTTATCAACATCCTTCTTGAATTGTAGTCACCAAAACTGGATACGGTATTCCATGCCAGTGCCAAATATGGAGGTAAAATAACCTTTTTACTGCTACTCCTGATTCTCCTGTTTATGGATCTAAGGACAGCATTAGCCCTTTTGGCCACTGCATTAAACTGGGAGCTCATGTTCAACTGATTATCCAGCATGATCCCCAATGTCCTTTAGTCACCGCTTCCCCGGCTAGAGTCTCCCATCCTGTAAGTATGTCCAACATTTTTTTGTTCCAGATGTATACATTTACATTCAGCTGTTTTAAAATGCATATTGTTTGTATGTGCCAAGCATATCAAGTGATCTATATTGCTCTATATCCTTGACCTGTCCTCTTCATTATTTACCATTCCCCCAGTTTTTGTGTCATTTGCAAACATTGTGTTTTCTTCCGTGTTATTAACAAAAATGTTAAATAGCATAGGGGCAATGAACCGATCCCATGGGACCCACTAGAAACACATCCATGATTCCCTGTTTACATTTACATTTTAAGACCTATCAGTTAGCCAGCTTTTATTCTATTTAGTGTGTGCCATGTTACTTTTATATTCTGTTATTTTAATTAAAATGTGCATTACCAAGTTAAACTCCTTACAGAAGTCTAAGTATACCGCATCACCACTATTACCGTTATCAAGTTAGTTAGAGATGTTAGTACCTCTCCCTCCTTATAACTTTTAGATCAGTAGTTTAATTTCCTGCTCTGCTGAATATACTGGAAGGCTTTGAACTTGGGTATCTTACATTATGGTAGCATGCTCTAAACACTGGGCTATAGGATATTCTATGTTAAGCATCTCTCAATCTCTTCTGTTATAAATAACGAAATAGTCTTTAGGACTGGAACTTGGGTTTTGTATATCTTAGGTGAATGCCTTAACTACCAGGCTATGGAATCATTCTTCCTCTTTTTCTCTGGTCCAATAACTATTCATAATCATTCAAGTGGCATTTCACAGATTCACAGTCATTCATAGTGACGGTGAATGAACAAAAAGTTATAAGGAGACTACCATTTTGTGAGTCTAGTTCTCCTTTGTTTTTGTTAAAATGCCTGACATTGAAAGAATTTGTTTTTAGTTCAGTTGAACAAAATGTTTCACTTGACCTGACTTGAATTTTTTTCTGATTTTCTGATTTGTCAAAAACATTGGTTTTCAGTTTGATCTCAAGCTATTTTGTTATTATTTTTCAGAATTTAAGATATTTTTCAGAAAGAGTGAGTAGTCATTTTTCACTTTATAGGCTTTTGTATCTTTTTGGATGTTGATTAATATTTATACTGTACGTCAGAGACTTGCATTGCTTGTCGTTTGTGAAAAGATACTCTGAAAACCTTGGATTAAATAGCAACTTTCTCTTGTTTGGTAGCAATTCTTCATAGTAGGGAAGATTGCATCCCAATATTGGTGGTGCCTTCTGTTGCTGTGGATAATCACTTCTGCCTACATTTTTAGTTTCTTGCTATCACACTACTCCAGTATTTTTCTGATAGTAGTAATGTTACAATATCCTAGATGATATCTATATTATACAATCTGTAAATGTGGATAAATATAGTGCTATTTTGCTCTGTTACAATTATTGTGTTGTGTAAATAGGGCAAGGGAAACCATAGTAAGACATATTAATAGCTATTTCCTAGGGTACGTCTACTCAGCAGTTGGGAGTGTGCTTCCCAGTGTGGGGAGACAGATACATGCTAGCTCTGCTTCAGCTAGCATACTAAAAATAGCAGTGTGGCCATGGCAGCATGGGTGTCAACTCGAGCTAGCCACCCAAGTATGTTCTCTGGGGTCTGAGCAGGTTTATACTCAGATGGCTAGCCTGAGCCACCAGCCATGTCTCTGATGCCACACTGCTATTTTAAGCGTCATGGCTGAAGCAGAACTTAGCATGTGTCTGTCTACCTCCACTGGGATGCACCCTCTCAGCTTCAGTGTAAGTGTATCCCTAGTTATAGGGATAACAGAAACATGGTGGAATAGTAGTCATGACTGGGGTACAGGTATTGAAGGCTATGTGCTGTTTAGGAATGACAGAAATAAAGGCAAAGGTGGTGGAGTAGCATTGTACATCAATGATGAGGTCAACTGTAAAGAAATAAGAAGTGATGGAATGGATAAGACAGAGTTGTCTGGGCAAAAATCACACTGGGAAAGAAAGCTACTAGAGCTTCCCCTGAGATAGTGCTTGGGGTGTGCTACAGACCGCCGGGATCTGATTTGGATATGGATAGAGACCTCTTTAATGTCTTTAATGAAGTAAACACAAAGGGGAAATGTGTGATTATGGGAGACTTCAACTTCCCGGATATAGACTGGAGGACGAGTGCTTGCAAGAATAATAGGGGTCAGATTTTTCTGGATGTGATAGATTGAAGAACAACAAGAGGGATGCATTTTACATTTGTTGTTGTGGCGGTGAGACCTCGTAGAAGAAATGGTTGTAGGGGACACCTTGGTTCGATGTGATCATGAGTATTCAGTTCAACTAGATGAAGGTAAACAAAATGATCTGGGATTAGCGTTTTTGCGCTTCTCAAGGCTACTTTAAGAGTTAGGAATTAGTTGAATTGGATTAGATGAAATCTTGTGGATCTAAATGCGGAGGAGCCGGAATTACTTAGTCGCAGCTGCAGAAAACTATCGGAAAGCTGCATCCAGAAAGGGAAAAAACATACAGGAGTTGTAACCAAGCGGATGAGCAGCATCTCAGCGAGGTGATTAGAAAGCAGAAAGCTACAAGCGAGTGGAAGAAAGGTGGGAATTAGCAGAAGCTACCTTAGTGAGTCAGACAGTAAGGATAAAGTGCGGAACTAAAAGCATGTAGAGTGGACCTTGCAAGGGATTAAAACCAATAGTTAAAAGGTTCTATGCACATAAATAAGAAGAACAAGAAAGAAGAGTGGACCGCCCATAACATGAGGTGGAATGGAGTAAGGTAACCTTGGCATGCCCAACTCTAAATAAGTACTTGCCTCAGTCTAATAAGGCTAATGAAGGAGCTTAGGGATGAATGGAAGGATGATAACCAAATGGGAATGCGGAATAATCGAAGGTAGATATTAACCACATCCGAGGTAGAAGCCAAACTTGAACGCTTAATGGGACAAAATAGGAGGACCCGAGATATCCTTCATCAAAATAGTAAAGGAACTGGCACATGAATATTGCAAGCTCATTAGCAAGAATTTTCAATAAATCAGTAAACTCCAGGGATTGTACCATATGACTGGAGAATTGCATAACATAGTTATATTTTTAAGAAGAGAAAAAAAGTGATCCAAGTAACTATAGGCGTTTAGTTTGACATCTGTAGTAGTGTGAGTCTTGGAAAAAAATTTTAAAGAAGAAAGTAGTTAAGGGACATGGAGGAGTCAATGGTATAGGGGACAAAATGGGAAGCAATACGTGTTTTCACTAAAAAGGTTAGATTGCCTGCGCAAACGACCTGAGCGCCTTGTGAGAGGAGGTGACAGATTTTTTTAGACTAAGGAATTGAGTGCAGTCTAATCTATTTACCTCGATTTCAGTAAGGCATTTGACACGGTTCCACATGGCGGAAGTGTATAGTTAAATTGGAAAAAGATGGGGATCAATATGAACTTGAAAAGTGGATAAGAAACTGGTTAAGGGAGACATACAACGGTCGTCTACCTGAAAGATGAACTCTCAGGCTGGAAGGAGTTACTAGTGGAGTTCCTCCGGGATCGAAGTTTGGGACTGATCTTATTTACCTTTTTTTACTGGACTTTGGCAAAAAGAGCGGGTAATGTGCTAATAAAGTTTGTGCAGATGACACAAAGCGTGGCGGTTATTGGTAACACCGAGAAGGACCGGATTTCAATACAGGAAGATCTGGATGACCTTGTAAATTGACAGTAATAGTAATAGGATGAAATTAATAGTGATAAGTGCAAGGTTCAGCACTTGGATTAATCATAGAATTTTAGTTATAAATGGGGACGCATCAGTTGGAAGTAGGCAGGAGGAGAAGGACCTTGTAGTATTGGTTTGATCACAGGATGACATGAGTGCGCAATGTGATATGCAGTTAATAAAAGCAAATGCGGTTTTAGGATGCATTAGGCGGAAGTATGTCGAGCAAAGATAGTGAGGGTTAGCTAACGTTATATACAGGCTGGGAGACTCAGCCTCAATCCTGTGTCAGTTCTGGTCTCCCATGCTTAAGCAAGGATGAATTCAAACTGAACAGGTTCAGAGTAATGGGACTATAGGATGATCCGAGGAATGGAAACCTGCTTATGAAAGGAGACTCAAAGGCTTGGCTTGTTTAGCCTGGCCAAAAGAAGGGCTGGGGGCATATGCTGCTCTATATAAATAATCAGGGGGATTAATAATATGGGAGGGAGAGAGGAATTATTTAAGGTCTTAGTACTGATGTAGACACAAGGACAAATGGGGTATAAACTGGACATTAGGAAGTTTTAGACTTGAAATTAGACGAAGGTTTTCTAAACCATTAGAGAGTGAAGTTCTGGAACAGCCTTCCGAAGGGAAGTAGTGGGGGGCAAAGAGCATATCTGGCTTTAACGACTAAGCTTGATAAGTTTATGGAAGGGATGTGTAATGATAGGAGCCTAATAGTATTAATTTGGGCAATTGATCTTGGATTATCAGCATATAAATCTGCTCAATGGTCTGTGATGGGATTTGTCTGGATGGATGGGATCTGAGTTACTGCAGAGAATTCTTTCCTTAGTGCTCATGGCTGGTGAGTCTTGGCCCAGACTGCTCAGGGTTCTAGCTGATTGCCATATCTGGGGTCAGGAAAGGAATTTTCCTCCAGGGCAGATTGGCAGAGGCCCTGGAGGTTTTTCGCCTTCCTCTGCAGCATGGGGCATGGGTCGCTTGCTGGTGGAATCTCTGCAGCTGAGATCTTCAACCCCACAATTTGAAGACTTCAATAACTCGGACATAGGTTAGGGGTTGTATAGAAGTGGATGGGTAGGGTTCTGTGGCCTGCTTTGTGCAGGAGGTCAGACTAGATGATCATATTGATCCCTTCTGACCTATGAGTCTATGAGTCTATAATCATGTTTTACAAAATTGTGTGTAGATTTGGAAAGGGATTTTAAAAGGCACCAAAATAATTTAGGAGCACAAGTCCCACTGACATTTTGTGGGACTTTTGCACGGAAGTCAGTGGGAGCCATACTTTGGCCACATACCCATGAAAGCGAGCTGGACTCTCTCATGGCTCTTGTAGAGTAGGATTTTCAGAAGTCACTTAGGAGCACAAGTCCCAATGAATGTCAATATGTGCCTTCGGTGCAGACATACAGTTAAGACATTGTCCAGCTTTCTGAATATTTGTGTCTAGATCTTGTGAAATGACAGGCTATAGTAAAGCCCACTGGACCACCTATTCCTTTATGGTTTTCTGACCAGTGCTATACTAAAAATATGTTAACCTAAATGTAACTGAAAAACTTAGTTGCCCACTTAACTCTTATCTCTGTGTAAGAGGCAGCATGTAGCTGCAGACGTGACCCAGGAGGAGCCCTGATGTGGAACTGTAACTCTTTTACTCATGGTTCCTTCCGCAGTAACCCCTTATCCAAAGGGAAAAGCTGCAGCCCTTTACAATAAGGCAGCTCATTTCCCCTGCCCCTCATGCCAGCTCACCTCTGCCTGCCAAAGCACCCCCACCCCCAGCTGCCCAGATAGGGAGAGGATTCACAGCTACTCCACAAAGCCTGCTCTCCCCTTATGCCACACAACTTGAGTTTCAATCCAGACAGGTCAAGTAGGTGGGGAAAGGGCTAAACCTTAAACCTCTTGCAAGGGAAAGTACAATGTTGCCCCTAGTTTTGAAAAAAAAAAATTAAAACATAAGGCCTCCTTATGATTCTCTAATATCAAACCAGAATCAACACTTAAACAAATGTGGTCTTTGGTTAGGAAAGTTAAATCCATCCAGTTTTGATTCTCGCTACAGAAAAAACAACATTTTGGTGCGGAAATCTGCCTATCCCTTGTACCCAGAACTGCCTGGAATGCAGTTGGCAAAGAGGCTAATTTTCAACAGTTGTGTTTTAGTAGCATTTTTTTTTTAATTGCAGTGTTATTTGGCAGAACAATTCACTAGTTCCCCACTGGGCAGCCCCTCTGCTATACTTGAATATTTTTATGTCCTAAAATATAATTTCTTTGGAAATGACAGGACATTTTCTTTAATTTATATGATTAACCAAACCAGGAGCTGGAAAGATAATGTTTTTTAACTTCCTTTCTGATGAATAATAAATGTCACATAGGAATTAGAAAGTAGGAGGTAGTTCCATGTGCCATCTGCTGCATAAGGGAACAGAAGAAAGATATTAGATGAAAGGAAACCATACTGATCACTTGAAAAGTAATATCAATCTCTATCAGTCAATTCAATTCCCAATACTGCAAGACACTGTTGATATCCCACTGAGAAGTATTTATAAAGTATGTATTAAATAAAAGTAATGTATCATTAAATACACACAGTTTTCTGATAATTTACTGCCATTTCTTTTGAATTTACTTAAAGATGTCACAAGCCTATGATAGCAGTGCTTTGGGAGAGAAGGACTTGAGGTAAAATACCCTACTAAGTGTGCTCCATTCCCACAGCAACTAACAATTCAGTACAGTAAGGAGAGCAACATATCTATATAAAAATCCATTTACTTTAAAAATAATTACCTACATTTTTACTTCAGAAAGAGGAAGTGTGTGTGTGTGTATAAAGGACCTTTTTACTCTTCATCCATTTGCAAATCCTGATCATTCATATGACAAGAACCATTTCTATTTTGCTTTAGTTACCTCTGATCTTCCAGAGAGACATAACGGTGTTGACTGTGACCTACAAAGCTCTATGTGACCTGAAAGACCACTTCTTTCCCCAGAATACACTGCCACAGCTGTAGTCAGTGTAAACACTGGTTCTAGATCTCCCTTGATAGAGATGGGATATACTGTAAGCGGTTTGGGGCTCTGGAATGTCCTTGTGCTCCAGGTCTGAAATAGCCTAGATTTACCAACTGTCAGGTTAGGCTGCAGGGCTTCTTTTATTTTATTTGTTCTTAGTTTGACTTTTGACGAGAGTAAACAGATATGGAAGTACTGGCCACTGTGTTGGAATACTACTGTTTGTCACTTGGGCTGCTGCTTGGGAGAAAGGAGTGAGCTAGTTGAATTCTGTATTTGTTTTTTTTTCTTAATTTTAAATAACTAAAAAAGTGCTTTTTATTTTTCTAATCAAAACAAAATAAAACAAAATATTTGATAACAGACTTTAAAAAAAAACACCTCACACTTGATTACAGTTGAAATAGTTGTCGAGTGATGATCTTGTGTCTTTAAACAAAATGGTGTTGAAGGAAATACAAACGTAAACAAGAAAAAAGGAGACTAATAGAAGATCAAATGATAAGGGAAAAATCACTATATGTGAGCTCGAGGATAACAGGTCATAAGCAATAGGCAGTGTGGGTTTATAAGGAACAAATTTTGCAATGCAGTCTTTTATTATTTATTTGTTATTGGTGTCACAGTAGCACCAAATCAGGGATCCAGATGTGATTGTGATAGGTGGTGGACAAAGACATGGACTTTTTCTTTATAGAATTACAAAATTAGGGAATTCCTGATTAGATTTTAATACAATGTTGTAAAATCTTTAATTAATTCAAATTGTCTTGCACAGGAACATTGTAATGTGGATTGAAAACAAGTTAAAAAGACTGTAAACAAAGGAAAATGACAAATTGCAGTTTTATTTGGGTGGAAAGGTCTCCTAAGGTACAATCATTGTATCACTTGTGTTATTTAATATTTTCATTAATGAACTGGAAGAGAGAGTAAAAACACATTATTGAAACTTAAATAAGGTGGAGCTGTGAACACTAAGGAGGACAGGGAACTAGTCCAATGGACCCTGCAGAGATTATAAATATAGGCACTAACTACTTTCTGGGCATGGTGAGCTCTGTTGGTTCTGGTGAAATACTACTAGTGGCAGTTCAAGGCTGATGTCACAGCTGTATAATGAATGTTTCCTGGCTCTGTATTGTATTTCTTCTGTTTGATTTGCTATAATCTGAGTGTTATTCTTCCTTGTTTCCTATGCTTGTTGCCTCGCCCCCTCAAGTTTCCTTGCAACATAAAACAGCCAACAAATGTGAAATATTATTTTATTTTATGATGACTATGTCTTTATGTTTCACTGATCCTTAATTTTTTGAATTTCACTCTAATTGCTGTAGTTCAGCATTCACGAGTAACACTTGGTATCATTTCCCATGGTTAGAAGACCTCATCCCATCCTGCAGATGATGATCTGGCCTCAGTTATTCCTGCCATCATCATCTCTTGACTGTTACAATATATCTGGGCATGAAGACATCAGACCGTAGGAAACTCCTACTGGTACAGAACACTGCAGCACACAGAACAAAGGACACTGTCCGTCGCACCCAACACTAGCTTCCCATAGAATATCAAATTAAGTTCTAGGTATTGGCCCTTATCTTTGAAGTACTCAAATTTCTGGGCCCGGGATATAAAAAAGATCATCTACAGCTCCTGGATGAAGACCATGGTTCACAAGTCTGTTCCTGTAGCACAGTGGAATGCTCTACATTAAGAGATTGAGGAATGAGATTGTGAGATTGAGAAATGAACTCCCATAGGAACTAAGAACCATCACAGACCTCACTACCTTCCACGCCAAGGGCAAGACACCCTTCTTCAGCCTTGCCTTCCCTAAAGTAAGCACAAAGTCACATGCACATAAAAGAAACCCCAAAACAAACAAAAGACAACCCCCTCAAAAAGCAAACAAAAAAACCAACCCAAAACAAAAACCCTACTCCACTGCACACACAATTTCCCCCCGAAGAAAGGATGAGAGAACACACAAGTGACAGATGTTAGTCATGTTGCTTTTTACACTACCAGAAGGAGCTGGGATGCTGCAGTGATAAGCATAGTTTAAGAACCTGTATAGAATAAGCAAGGCTTAATCCTGAGTATAAGTGGGATAAGACAAATGAGACATGAAAAAGATGGTTGTGCACTGAACATGGGGTTTCCATATGCAAGAGACTTATTCCTAAACCTGATGGACGCAAGGATGGTTTCTGAGATGCAGATTTGGCAAACAAACACCATGACAAGCTAAAACAAGATTTGGCAACTCACACAAATTGAAATTCTATGTTACTTTTAGTTTCCAAGGCTCCAACAACCTTAGACCGAAACTTATATCTTTCCACATTATCATTTTTATTAAGCAGTAAACCAGCTCCCACTGCATTTATTGTATTAGACTGAAGCTGAAAAATCCATTGCTATCTACAAACAGCACAGACCACAGTGAGGGAATATGCCATTCATTATCAAAGAAACTGAGGAACCGCCTGATCAGCATCCTATACAGTAAACAGGAGAACATCAAAAAAGAGCTCTCCAACCTGGAGACTTTCATAAATAACCAACCTTCCACATAAACGGACTTTACTAAAATAAGACAGGAGATCTACATAACACACTTCACCTCTCCACAAAGGAAAAAGGCATTTTACCTTCTTCTGGATTTCCTTTGTTCTGGTTTGGTCAAATAAGACTACTACCCTTAGCAGTTCGCAGGATCAGGCTCAAACCAACAGTTAATGTGGATACGTTTACACAAGAAAGAGATGGGGGCACAAAGAGCTTCTTCATACAGTAAAAGTTTTGTCTTTTGTATTGACAAGACATACCCTTACTGAAATCCCAGTTCTGGCTTTTTCTTCCTTCCCTTCTGTCCTTTTCACAGTCCATATTGTCCTCCATGCTGGCATGTGTTTCACCTTCTCCTCCTGTCTCCTTTCCTTCTTTTTTGTCTTCCTTCAAACTGGCTTTCCCTTTTCTTTTTTCTTCCACATCCTTTTCTGCTGTTCATTTTTTTGAGTAATTCTTTGAATTTTAGATATGTACAATATGTACATATCATATATATATATATATATACCCTATTTCTGAGAGTGACACTACAACAGAAAGTGTATTTATGCTTGTTGAGCTCCTGTTGATTTATAATTTCCTTTGGAAAAACTGAAGAACAAGATAAGCATTGCAGCTTTGACGAGGACACAATCTTATCACCTCATATAGATGATTGGAAAGCATTTATTAAAGTTATTAATAAAAACAAAATTAAACAGCCAAATATAGAAGTGCTCACTAGCTTAGCAATGACCCATTTTTACCTTCAGTAATGTCACTTTCAATGGAAAACACTATCCACAGTTACAAGCAGAGGCCAGAAGAGGGGATTCAGAAAAGATTTATTTCAGGATGATGTTTATCATTGTGGCAGATTCTTTGTTTTGGGTTCCCTGAATATTTGGCCTGGTTTCTGTAACTCTCAGTTAAAATGTAGGGACCTGTCCTTCCATAAGGCACAACCAGAAAGAGGGTTCCACAATGCTCTAACTTCCTTTCTTTTTGTGCCACCATGACACTATCTAATACTTCCTAGGCAGATCTCGCATTTTATTCCATCTTACCCTGTTGTGCTGGAATTTGTTTCCTACAGCAAACCTGTTCCAATGACTGTACTGACGTTGTCCCTGATAACTATATATTTTAAACCTTTCCCTGGTTCCCATCTTATTAAACCAAAACTTGCAGCATAGCAGTAAAAGTGTTAACATCAAATCTTTTTCACCTAATGGTTCCCAGTTAAGCATATGCAGCTGTAACACTGTAAAATAATGGTCAGCCTGGAAGTGTGTGACAAAGCAGTTGCAAGGAGAGGGAGACAAGGAAGAACACCTCTCCTCCCCTCCCTCTACTGCAGTAGTCCTCATGGATGACCTGTTTCAAGGAATCATTGGAAACTGGCACTGATCTACCCCTGTACAGAAAGCCTGACGATTGATGAAGGCATTTGTTTCTTCAGGCAGGGAGACATGCAGACCATAACCCTGATTCTAAGTGCTGGAGCACAAGAAGTGATAAGCAGAAATAAGCCCAGGCAGCAGCACTAAACCCTTTGTTCAGAACTGCCTTTAACTGTTAAAATTCATCTTATTAGAAATGTTGGCACCCATATAGAGTAACTGGGGAAAGGGTAAATAATACCAGCCTAAAACAACTTTGGTGTGAATACAATGCAGTGGAAATTGAATTAGCTGTGGGTCCCTGCTGAGTTGTGTGGAATAGCTGTTTAAGCCAATTCATATTGTAACACATAATGGTATTATCGATTTACTTGATACATGGTTAATGAGTGTATTTTTTCAGGCTCTTTGAATACAGTAAATCCTGTTTACTCTTTTAGTACAAACATGTTGGCTGTAATTCGACTTTCCTTTTATTGTCCTTCTTGTACATTCAAATAGGCTTTTTCGCATTCCTTTGCTGGTAGAACTTGATAAAATATTCTAGGGGCGCATCTGTGTAAACTTTTTATTAGATCTCTCTTATCCTTTGTGACATTGTACAGGGGAATTCAAGAGAAATCTAACAGCTAAATGGCAAAGGCACATTAACCCTTTCAGGGACTTCCCTCATAGACTCAGCATGACAGGACATCATTGGAGGGTGAGGAAAGGGTCAGTGCCGGCCAGAGAATGGAAAAGCCTCAAAGCTGTAATGAAGCAACTGTGAGTGGATGGATGAAACTAGACACTAAACCACTAGCAGGAAGGAAGAGGTTCAGAAGGTTCCAGGTTTTAAAGAAACTTGCCACAAAGGCACAGGCTTTGGGCTTTAGAAGAGCACTATGTGCCCTGTGGTCATCCTTATGGTGAGAGTAAAAATCTTTGCTGACCCAAAATGGATACAGGGTAAATTCAAACATAATTTTTACCAAATTGGTGCATTTATTTTCAGGCAGAAATTCAATGATATCCAATCTCAGCCGTTTCAACCCACAATGGGATCACACATTAGAAACAAATTATTGAATAAATTGCTGTATACTCTGCAGCTGAATATCCTTTCCCATTTGCCCAGATATTGCAGGTCATCCAGTCATATAATCACATTAGAAACTTATGAAACTCTGTCTTAAAAGTAGTTATGTTTCTTGGCCCCACTACTTCTATTTCTCTGATGATTAGAAACCTTCTTCTAATTTCCAGCCTAAATTTATTCATAGGCAGTTATTATCCATTTGTTCTTGTGTCAACATTGTCCATTAGCTTAAATAGATCTTCTCCCTTCCTAGTGTTTACCCCTGACATATTTACAAAGAGCAATCATATTCTCCTCTCACCTTCATTTTGTGAGGCTAAAGAAGCCAAACTCTTTTATAGTCTCCTCTCATAAGATAGACTCTGATCCTGCTATGAGTTACATGTGGCCAACTCCAAGAGCAGATGTTTTCTGGATCAGTGCCCTAGACTGTCTTTCAGATATACTGGAGACTTTTTTAAAAAATATGCATAATGACACCTGGAAGGACAACTCAAATTTTTATACAAAGAGACAACAAAATCTTGTATTTGAGCAATGTTACCTGAACAAAATGTATGGGTTCATCTTGGAATGCTGCCAAATTCCTGCCCTCTGCTCACCACTGACATCCTTCATCATGGCAAGAACATGCTTCCATTTCTCAACATCCTCTTATAGCATGACAAAATACAAAAAAAAAAGTTCAGGAAGGCTCATGCCTCTTTCTTCTTGATACCTCTAGAATATAGTCAATTTTGAGAGGAGTTGGCAGTCACTCTGTGCTGCCAGCCAGTATATTGTGTGCAAGTTTATGTACTTGTCTGTATTCCTCTCAGCCTCATACAGTTCTGGCACTATTAAATTGCTTCAGCCTTTGCAATACTTTTTTTTAAATCATCATTTCTACCCATTTGCATCCAACCTGCGTTTTTTAATCATAGTACTCATGAATATGACATCAATCATATGCCCCTTTGCCCTTGCATCCTCCAGGTTATCTAATTAAATTTCTGAACCCTATTTCAAAATGTATAAAAAAAAAACAAATCTTCTGGAATAATGTGCCTTAAATACTCATACACACATCCCTTCTGATCTGTCCAGTCAGACCCTAAGACCTGTTTTAAACAGACATCATAAATATTAATTAGCAAAATTGATTCCACCTTCCCAATGGCCTTTCTTTTTTTAATACCATGCAATCTCTCCACCAAATGCACGTTCAGAAAAATAAAATAAGCAACAAATATCCTATCTAGTTCCCCTTGTCAATCCCCATCTCTCATTTCCATTTCAAACATTCATGAATAAACTGCTGCTCTTCTTTCTGCACCTGTGTAATATCACCCCAATCCCCATTTAAGCATACATTTACAATAAAAAAGTAAACAAGTGCTAGATTCTTTCAACCTTACCCATAGTAAGCAGTAGCTTTTCTTTGAATTGGACTATTCAAGGAGCCCAGGTTCACTGTGAGTGAAATCCTGCCCCCTGAAGTCAATGTTAAAACTCCCATTGACTTCAGTAAGGCCATGATCTTACCCAATGAGTATGGGTGGTAGCATATGGCCCTGAATGTTTCCATCTTTTTTCCAGAACTACCTACTGGTATGCCAATTTCTGTCCCTCCGCTTTTTAAAAGGGTTCATATAAACAAGATAATGGTGACCATAACGGATCATGAATGAAATTCACCTCAGTATGGAGGGCCTGTGTAAAGCTCTCCTCACCAATGAGGGCTCATGCACATGTAAGTCATTGGATGTGTGGGTTGAGTGCTGCAGAGGGCCTATGTGGGCCCTCTCCTCTAAATGAATTTTATCCAACTTTAATCCAATTTTATCTGCCTTTAGCCATTAAGTGTACCACTTTCCTACTATTGAACATATTTTTTTTTAAAAGTGATCTGATAAATTCCCATGAAGCATATGGCTATTTACAAATGGCTCCAGTCAGCAAAAATAAAATCTAATCCCTGCCCAGTTTAAGCCAACATAAACCCTCCTTGAGTTATAGTTCCAAACACTATGTACCACTGCTGCCCACATGCTGTCAAATCCCACTCTAGTCACTAAGCCAAAAGCAAAACAAAACTTGATCTTAAGAGACTACTCCCCTTCAACAGCCACACCTATCAGTCTCTAGGCTTATTTGTACTGTAATTGAAGTTCACAGAAATATGGATTTGATATAGAAAACTACCTTAGTTCCTCTTGCTGCCAGTCAATGGATCTACAAAGACAATTTCACATACTGCTAAATCTTGGTGTGGCAAACAGACTCCAGACATCATCTTGGACGTCTCCATTTCAGAGACCAGAGAGCTGTTTAGGAACCAACTGGCAGTGAAAACAGAAGTGATATTCAAAATTTTGAAACAGACATTTTTTTACTACTCTACTATGAAAATTTAAGGTAGCACTTATGAAAAATACGGATGTGAGGGGAGCTCTGTTTTTGCATCCAGGATATGTTTATTGAAGTTACCAAGAAGTTTATAATTATATATACAGGTGAAACTGCATCTAAAATGCCACCAAATATGGAAAGTTAACATGTAGTAGGTAGATAACATAACAAGATTTGTGCTGCAACTCATCTGTGGATAAGTAGAGAAGTTTTCATTTTCTAGTGGCGTTAAACTGGCAACTTTCACAAGCATTAAACTTGCTCTTAAAAAATAATAATCAGAGTCTTGATTAGCTTCAATATAGTTTTACTCTGCAATGCCACTTTTGATTCAAGACATAGGATTCCAGGGGAAAAAAATCTGCCATTCTACAATGCTCTGGCCCATTAAGAACTTTAAAAGGAAAAACGCATTATAAGATCAAGTTATACTTGTCTGTTATGCATCTCATTTCATGCAATATGCAGGTCTCAGATTTACATTAACTACCAAAGAATTACAACACCAGCTAAGGTAAAGTGAGAAGAGGGCGCATAGCTCAGAGAACCTCGCAACAATAGCCAGCTCCCAACTTTCACTGCTCAGACATCTCATTATTCACTTTTACATTGCTACATGCAATACAAAGTGAAATATAATTTCATATGCCTCTAACATCTCTGAAAACCCCCTATGTGAAGATTCTAGATAATACGCTGTAGTGTTGCATGGGTTGTATGAGAGAAAGTATAGCGCCTTTTCTTAACCGTGTGATCACTCAGTTCAATCTGGAGACTAGATTGTGCCATCTCTCCTGCACTTTGCTTTGGGATTAAGCAGAATGCTCCCCACATTGTGTGAGTCTTCCTTTGTAGACTGGTGTAGAAGGGTGAGGGTTGAGGCCATAACCTCACCTCCTATCTCCCTCTTTCCGGGTGTCTTGCTTCCAAAGGGATCAAGGAACAAGCAGTCCCGCTCCTGGGGACTGCTATTGTGCTGTGCTGCTGTGTACATTGTGCAGGATAGGAGAGTTTGCAGCTCATACATACATGCCCATGAATTGACAGACCACAATCTGTTCCTGATTCTCCTCTGACTTCAGGAAACATATAGGCCAACCTATCTAGGCATACTCAGACATGCTCATTATCATGGTATTTGAGCACCTAGTTCACAATGAACATCTGAAAAGACATAACACAGGCATTAACATATTCATTCCATATTAAAATACACAATCTCATTTACATAGGCACTTGCATATTAGTAAATTGCTTGATATCCTTTCAATTACCAGCTAGTCTGCCAGAGGAAATATTTTAAAAAATGCTGTTTACAAAAAACAGGGTATTTTAACTCCTCCAAGTTTGACAAAGTTTGGTTAGATATATAAATATAATATGCCAGACATGGCACACAAGGCCAGAGGGTAATTTTTCTCTGATGTTTCTTTGATGTAAATGATCACTGAAGTCAGAAAATATGCCAATATTTTTATTTATTAAGAAAATAAAAATCAGTGACCTACTATGAACCAAAACTGTATTGCAATTTATGAATCTAAAAAAACAGGGTAAACAGCATCAGAATAAAAGAAATAAGGATGCTATAACCAACTCCAAATATTTGTAAGTTAGATTTTTTTTTAAACTGTATGTGTATTGTAAACAACAAATACGTACTTTTAAAAAGTCATGATTTGACAATCAATCAAGAGGACAACTTTGGCTAAAAGCTCATCCTGGTTCAGTGGCAAACTAAAGGCAGCAATTAGAAATAGTAAAAAAAATTAAGAAATCGAAAAGAGGGGAAATATATATAAATCAATATAAATTAGAATTTCTGTGGTGCAGAAAATTGATAAGGGAAACTAAAGAAATCAAGGGGAAAAGCTACGGTTGGCAGGGCTAAGGACAATAAGAAGGAGTTTTTAAAGTATATTAGGAACAAAAGAAAATTCTATCAATAGTATAGGACCATTATTAGATGAGGATGGTAAAATTGTTAATAATGATGCAGAAAAGGCAGAAATGATTAATACATATTTCTGTTCTGTATTTGGAATGAAGCAGAATGATGTACTTGTATCACATGAGAAATGAAGTACTTTTCCGCCCATAATAGTAACTGAGGAGGGTGTTAAAAACTATCTATTAGGAATAAAAACATGAATAAATCAGCAGGTATGGATAACTTGTAGCCAAGAGTCCTAAAAGAACTGGCTGAGGAGATCTCTGGCCCACTTATGTTAATTTTTAGTACATCTTGGAATACCAGAGAAATTCCAGGAGACGTGAAGAGTGCTCATGTTGTGACATTATTCAGAAACGGTAAGTGGGATGACCTGGCTAACTCTTGGTCGGTTAGCCTGATATCAATCCCTGGCAAAATAATGAAAAAGCAGACACAAGATTCAATTGATAAAAAATTTAAAGAAAGGAATATAATTAATGCCAGTCTACCTAGTTTTATGGAAAATAGGTCTTACCAAACAAAATTGATTTCATTTTTTGATGCGATTGCAAGTTTATAAAGTTGATAAATATAACTGCATAGATGTAATACATACCAAGACTTTTATATAATGTTTGATTTACTACTACAGAACTCTGATTAAAAAAAATAGCACCACACTATATCAATAAAGCACATGTAAAATCGATTAAGAACTGGCTAACTGACAGACCTCAAAAACTCATGTCAATGGGGAATCATCATCAAATAAGAGTGTGTTAAGCCCAATGATATTCAGCATTTTCATCAGTGTTGTAGGAGTATATTAAATCACAGCTGATAAAATTTGCAAATGACACAAAGATTTGTGGAGTGGTAAATAATAATGAGGACAGGACAATCATATAGAGCAACCTGCATTGCATGGTAACCTGGGCCCATTCAAACAAATTGCATTTTAGTAGAGCTAATGAAAAGTCACACATCTAGGAACAAGGAATCCGGGCCATGCCTACAAAAAGAAGAACTGCATCCTGGAAATTAACATGAACTCCCAGTACAATGCTGTGCCGAAAAAGCTAATGTGACCCTTGGATGTATGAACAGGGGAGTAGTAAGTATGAGTAAGGAGGTGATTCTACCAGTACAGGAATATTGTGTACAATTCTGTTGTCCACATTTTTAAAAAATTAGAGAGAATGCAGAGAAGTGCCACAAAAATGATTAAGGGCTGGATGAAATGTTCTACAATGAGACACTTAAAACTTAAACAGTACTATCCATTTAGCTTATCAAAAAGAAGATTGAAATCTGACTTGATTATATTAGTTAAATACCTTAATGAGGAGAAAATATCAACTACTAAGGGACTTTTTTGTCTAGTAGAGTAATGCACAATTGGGTCCTGGTCCATAACTACAGTAATACAAATACATAAATAATAACCAATGACTGAAAGCTGAAGCAAAAAAAAATCAAATTTGAAATCAGGCACACATTTTTATCAGTGAGGATTATTACTCACTAGAACAAACTACTAAGGGAAGTGGTAGACTCTCCATGTCTTCAAATGAAAATGGGATGCCTCCCTGGAAAATATGCTTTAGCCAAAACAAATTCTGCTATAGTCAGACACAGGTTATTGGGATCAATACAGAGGTAACTGGGTGACATTTAATTGCATGTAGCAAAGAGTCCTGTGGCACCTTATAAACTAACAGACGTATTGGAGCATGAGCTTTTGTGGGTGAATACTCACTTCATTGGATGCATGTCTTTGCTGCTTTTACAGATCCAGACTAACAGGCTACCTCTCTGATACTTAATGGCACACGTTATACAGGAAGTCAGTGTAGATGATAATGGTCCCTTCTGTCATCAAACTCTATATATTTATGAAAAAAGAATATTAATTACAGTCCTATGACACAGTAATCACTTGTAAACTTACTGGGGAGAATATTTAACCTTTGCTAGGAATTCAGCTAGGAATATGTGTTTTTCAGTATCTCTGACACTTCCACAAATATATAGGACTGGGTTCTGCCACTCTTGTTCATATTGCATAATATTCTACTATGCGAGTAATCCCACTGATTTCCAGTATCATTTTCTGCAATCACTAACCATTATAGTAATGTCTGAAAATGGATCCTGTTGCAACCAAAGGAAAATCTTAATTTTTCACAAGTGGTGAGTATCTGCAGCTCCCATTGAAGTCCACAATAGTTTTGAGCGCTCATCAACTTTGGAAATCAGACCACCTTTGATTTAGGTGCTTAACTATGGATTTAGATGTCTAACTTTAAGCAGCCACCTTTGAAATTTTGAGCAGTTGTTAACACGGATGTTAATTGCTCTGAACTGTAATATACAGTGGTGTCATCAACAGTGAGTGGATACACATACAACTATTCAAAGACAATTATCTATCTTCCTTTTTTAATAATAATATACAAATGAGTGATAATAAAATAATATATCGAAGGACGGTCCCCAAAATCAAAAGGCCCCAAATGCTTCCTAAGTGCCACTACACTGGCTAATCTCAAAACAAATTAGAGCTATGAGCCACAGAGCAATTGACCCATTTGGATATAACATACATCACTTATAAAGCTAATTGCATTTTAATTGCATTTCATTAAATGGACAGTTTTGCATTAGATATTAGGTTTTAAACATTTTGTTTTAATGGATGCTAATTTTACTGGTGATTTTCTCCAACATGAAAGCACCATGACTAAATTAATTCTGCCCCAGGCTATCATACATTTTAAGGCCATAAACATAGATAAGTTCTCTAGATGACAAAAAAGGAGACTCAGTTCATGAATAGGAGCAACAACATTTCAATCTTGCAGATTCATTAGTGCCACAAGAGTTAATGCTTCATTCAGAGCAGGGGCAGCTCTATGTATTTTGCAGCCCCAAGCACGGCAGTCAGGCGACTTTCAGAGGCATTCCTGCGGGAGGTCCGCTGGTAATGCAGATTTGGCAGCATGCCTGCAGGAGGTCCACCAGTCCTGTACCTTCGGTGTACCCACTGCCGAATTGCCGCCGAAGCCGCGGGATTGGTAGACCTCCTACAAGCATGCCGCCAAAGGAAGCCTAACTGCCGCCCTCACGGCAACTGGAAGGCCGCCTGTCAAAGTTCCTTCCCCACTCTGAACTTCAGGGTACAGACGTGTGGACCTGCATGGACACTTCTAAGCTTAATAACTAGCTTAGATCTGGTATCACTGCCACCATCCAGAATTATCAGTGTCTGGATCACTCCCTTTCCCCCTAAAACCTTCCCCTCCCTGGGTAGCCTTGAGAGACTCCTTCACCAATTCCAGATCCAATCCCTTGGATTTTAAAACAAGGAGATATTAACCATTCTCTTTCCTTTCTCCCACCAGTCCCTGGTGAGTCTAGATCCAATCCCCTTGGATCTAAAAACAAGGAAAAATCAATCAGGTATTAAGAAAAAGGCTTTTAATTAAAGAAAAGAAAGGTAAAAGAAAACCTTCTGGGAGAGATTAGCATACCAGCTATCTTCACAGACAACAGATTCAAAACACAGAGGATGTTCCCCTGGCCACAAATTTAGTTACACAAAAAAAATACCCAAATACCCAATTTGAATTCTACCTCTAGTAGATAAGACAGGTACAAAGAGAATAAACATAAACTATTTTCCTTTCTAACAACTTACTACTCTGATTAAGAGGCTGGTTCCTTGATCTTTTTCACTTTGGCTGAAACTGAAACTCTCCACAAGGAAAACTTCCCTCTTCCTTTTGAAAATCTGTTCCCCCATTAGGTTCCTGCTGGTCAGGTGTTTAGGCTAGGCTAGGTGACTTGAACCTTATAGTAAAGAGGCTATTAACCTTAACCGCATAATGTTTACTGGCACGGCCCCACAAATCTCAGACAGTGTGGAACAGCACTGGCGGGTGATTCTTTTCCTAACTTTAGAAATAATAGATTTAATAAAACATATGCACCTTTTAATTACTATCTTATGTAAGAAGTACAAAATTTTTCAGGCATTTCCGAAGGACAATTGAACCAGTTAACTCTGATTCATGGGACGGAGTGGGCATCAGCTACTATGTTGATAGCTCCTGGAAATTGTGTGAATGTGCAAATCGAATCTTGGAGAGTTAAACTCAGCGAAAAAGCTTTTGTTGTTGTTCCTGGCAGTATGAAGCCATCTTTAGCGCCGCTATGGACTCGGTTGTAGCTGGAACGCGCGTCCCCAAAGCGTTTTATGGGTAGTCTCTTTCCAGATACACATGGCGTTACATTCTTTTTCATGATTGACCATGGCTTTGCCCTCTCAGATATTTTCTTGCTGAGAACAGATGAAGGATTGAATTCTGTGGATCCAGTGCCTTCCTCCATGAGAACTGCCTCTAACACGCTCAAGATGCATCGGTGTTACTAGGATGAGTTCTGTCAGAAGTCTGCAGGCCCTGTAGCACAGGGTCAGACGATGAGTGTTGCCTTAAGCGGTGTTAGGCCTCTGGCACTCATCTGGTGTCGCACTTACTGTTATTTGGCTTTGTCTTCTGTCAGCGTCTGTTAGTTGCGGCGCCGCGATTTGACTGAGTGGTGGTACAAATCACCTGTAAGATTCAGCCAAGCCTAATGATGATTGGATCTGTTTTTCTTTGACTTGTGGGACAGGCCACTTTGTGATAGCATCTCACCTTGGCTGTTGAAAGGGAATTTATCGTTCCTTGACACCACCTGGTTTGATCCAGAGTAACACTTTGTTTTGGCCAATTTGTCACTTTTTAGCCATTAACACATGGAATCAGCTTTCTAGACACCACGGCATGCAAATAAGTAATGGTCAATTACACACACCGCTATATCGAAAACCTAACCGACCGCAATATGCCTACCTTCATGCCTCTAAGCTTCCATCCCGGAACATCACACGAGTCCATATGGTCTCACAGCCAAGCACTGAGGTACAAACCGCATCTGCTTTAACCCCTCAGACAGAGACCCACACTACAAAACTCCACCAAGCATCTCAACACTACAGAATACCCGCACGAGGAAATTAGGAAAGCGATCAACAAGCCACACGTGTACCAGAAGCCTCCTATGCAAACAACCCAAGAAAGCAAACTAGGCCATCACATACAGCCCCCAGCAAAGACCCCTCCAACCTCAGTTCAGGATCTACAACCATCCTGGACAATGATCCCAACCTTTCACAGGCTTGGGTGGCGAGACCAGTCCTTGCCCACAGACACTCGCCAACCTGAACGCCTTTCCTCACCAGCAACCTGCACACCCGTACCATTAGTAACCTCACCTCAGGAACCAACTCATGCAACAACCTCTATGCATACTCTTGCCCACATATCTACACCGCGACCCATCATCAGGACCTAACAGATCGCCTACCATCAGCTGTTCCATTCACCCTGCACATCATCATCAATTTATAACTTATACCCATCACTATGCCAGCAATGCCCCTCTGCTATGTACATCGGGACAAATTGGACAGTCTCTAAGACAAAAGGGAAAGATGACACAAATCAGGAATTCAGGAATGGCAATTATACAAAACCTTGTAGTGAGAGCTTCACTGTCCATCATATTTAGCAGACCCTAGGGGCCATCCTGCAGCAAAAAAACTTCAGACCAGACTTCAAAGAGAAACTGCTTGGCTTCAAATCACTTTGCCAAAATTTGACACCATCATGTCTCTGGACTAAACAAAGACTGTTGAATGGCTCCTTTGCCTAATTACAGAACCAGTTTTCCTCCCTTGGCGTTTTCACCACCTCTACTGCTAGAACAGGCCCATCCTCCCCCGTTGACTGAACTAACTTTCGTTATCTCTACGCTTCTTGCTAGCATATAATACTGCCCCTGGAATTTCAGACGTAAGTGGGTATTCACCACGAAAGCTCATTGCTCAAAATGTCCTGTTAGTCTATAAGGTGCCACAGGATTCTCTGCTGCTTTTACAGATCCAGACTAACACGGCTACCCCTCTGATACTTTAGCCTTAATAGTTAGTCCTGCCTGCCTGATGCACTCAAAGACTTTTTCCAGGTATTCTAGGTGTTCTGCCCTTGAGTCAGAAAAAATGGCCACATCATCGAAATAGGCAACTGCAGATTCTCCCAATCCTACTAGGAGACCATCTACAAGTCTTTGGAAGGTGGCGGGTGCATTTCACAACCCGAAGGGAAGTACATTAAAGTCATACACCCCTGCATGGGTGATGAAGACTGACCTTTCCTTGGTGGGTTCATCTAGCAGTACTTGCCAGTACCCCTTGGTTAAGTCTAATGTAGAGATGAACTGGGCATATCCCAGTTTCTCCAATAGCTCATCAGTGCGTGGCATTGGATAGTTGTTGGGACGAGTTACCGCATTTAGCTTACGGTAGTCCACGCAAAAGCATATTTCCCCATCTGGTTTGGGAACTAGACCCACAGGAGATCCCATGCACTGTTAGAGGGGCGAATTATACCCATCTGTAGCATGTTTTCGATCTTCCGTTCTATAGCAGCTTGGGCATGAAGAGACACCTGGTAGGGTGGGGTTCTAATTGGGTGAGCATTACCTGTGTCAATGGAGTAGTATGCCTGTTCAGTCTGTCCTTGGGGTGGCTGAGAACATTGGTGTGAAGCTAGTGCACAGCTCCTTGATCTGTTGCCACTGCAGATGTTCCAGAGCTGTGGAGAGGTTCACCTCTTCCACGCCACCATTACTTTTTCCTTCATAGTAGACACCTTCAGGCCACTCAGAGTCATCTCCTCCCTGGGCTGTAAACTGATGAACCTTTAATTCTCTGGAATAAAAGGACTTGAGAGAATTAACATGGTACACTTTAGGCTTTAGGGTTGAGGTAGGGAATGCTATGAAATACTTAACAGCTCTGAGGTGCTCTTGGACCGTGAATGGCCCTTCCCATGACGCTTCCATCTTATGGGCCTGTTGCATCTTCAAGACCATAACCTGGTCCCCTACTTTGAAGGAACGCTCTCTGGTATGTTTATCATACCAGGCCTTTTGCTCTTCCTGAGCGTCCTTTAGGTTTTCTTTAGCAAGGGCTAAAGAGTGTCGGAGGGTGCTTTGTAGGTTGCTTACGAAGTCTAGAATGTTAGTTCCTGGAGAAGGTGTAAACCCCTCCCATTGCTGCTTCACCAACTGTAATGGACCCTTCACATCTTGACCATACACAAGTTCGAATGGTGAAAAC